>NW_008824186.1:854582-855916 GCF_000699105.1 Pygoscelis adeliae
GAGAGGCGGTGCTGGAGAGCGAACGCCACCCGCCGGCGGGAAGAGCTGCTCCTCGCCTGCCGCCACGGAAAGGTAATTGGGAAAGATGAGGCAGATGAGCCAAACTTTGCCCTGTAGAGCTACGCTGAGGGGACGATGACTGGGCAGTTGCCTTTCCGCTGGAGCCCTGTCAGTGTTTAAACACAGGTGTTCCGAGGAACAACCGTTACCGGTATTACATGGCAGCATGTATCCAGCACCCAGGCCTCTAGTGTAGCCCCGTGATACTCTGGCACCATCATCCACCTATCCCTGCCTGGCATAGAAGAAAAAGCCAAAGAAGGATATAATACTGTTTAGCTAGACGAGCTGACATCTTTGCTCTCTCAACCTTCATCGTAAAACTGATTCCTGGTTTAAATCAGAACTATAATTTTTAGGTTTGTACAGCCCTATTGGTTATATGGAGTCTGTGTAACCTGCAGTCTATTTAGGGCTATAATTAGTGGATGTGGCTTTTGTTCCCACCCAATTATATACCCCAGCAGAACTATCATGTCCCACATTGCTGGCAACTTCAGTGTACTGAAGTGTCAGAGTTAAGATGACACTTAAGCCCTTTGCATTCCTCATGGGGGGGAACAAAATGATACCAAGCCCCAACTGTATTCAGATCTAAAGACAACATTTGTCTCTTTTCTAAGATAATTCTCTGATAGCATCATTATTAAATACAGGCAGAGCTTGAGTTCCATATCAGGTGAAAGGACTGTAGAACTCTAGACAATAATATATTGAAGCAAATTGGAATTAGTGGAGAGTCTGGGAGGAGGAAGAGAAGGAGCACATCTCTTTTTAGTGTTTATCTGTTCTCCTTTGTGCACTGTGGGAAGCCAGTCTGGTTGCACAGTGGATACTTCGGGGCAGCCCCAGTGTGAAGATCAACCACCGTGTATGGGGTCTTCTCAGAGTCTCATAAAATGCTATTCTAAGCCACTGTTGGACCAGACCTCCCAGGGAAAACATGCAGGTAAGAGGGAACATGAATCTATATCCTACTGATGAGTATATTCACCTTAAGCAGGGGTTCTGATTTAACATCTGGTGGAGGAAGTTAACAAATTTGCTATCAGATTCCAGAGACTGGAACTCTACAGCCAATGCCTCTCATGTGCTTCTTACATATCTTACAGAGCATCCTCCTCTTTCAGGGACACCTAGGTATTAATCTAAAGATTCAGAGAGTGTACACCTCTGGACTTGCCTGATGCATTAGCAGATCTGACTGCTTGACGCAGGGAATATTAGACAGACAGGTTGTACACCTTATGCTCATTGGGGAGAGGAGGGAAAGA
>NW_008824186.1:855938-887459 GCF_000699105.1 Pygoscelis adeliae
AGCAAGGATTTGTGTCTTTGCTATATTAAAATGCCCCATAAAAGACACAAGCTTTGCTACAATATCCAGCAAAACATGAATCTGGTAAACAAAAATTCTTTTCCATCCTTTAACAGTAACCACAGAGATAAACCACACAGTTCTAGAAATCCACCAGCAGAACAATGACGGCCAAGCAGCCCACAAAAGCTGTTAGAATGCGCTAACTAGGCAAGGAGTCAGATGTTACGTGCTGTTTAACAGTGAGCTGAGCAATATTAAACAGCAGTATTTACAGCAGCCAAAGCTAGAAGCAGCTAAGAAAGCCAAACCACTAGCAGTTCAATTACCAGCAGTAGGTTTTACCTACAGATCTTACAGTTTATCTAGTTTTTATTAGAGTTCTTGCGATTTTGGCTTTGTTAATGGGTTTCTGGTTTTTTTTCACATTCTACTGTTTTACTTCCCCTGAGAATGGATATTGATATTAGTGCTTCTTGTTTCAATTGGTCATGAGTAAGAGACACGATTATGGTTTTTTTCACTGAGAATTTTATAAAAAACAGGTGTGTACAATAGATATCCATCTGCACAGGGTAGGTCTTCAAGGACACAGGTCTTAGCAAAAAGCCCTTGTCAGATCACAAAGCAAGGTTTGCTACCTTGAAAGGAAGTATGTACATAGAAACCAAATTCTTTTAGTGTCTCTATTATTTCTTACCATCCTCTTTCTAGTCCCCTTAATCCGTGAAAGAGAGATGACCAAAATTGCATGCATTAGTCCAGATGAAGATGAATATTTGCAATATATCATGGTATTAAAACATTTTTGATACCATCCTCTGCCCCACTCTGAACATTTTGCTGTTTTGACTGCTGCTACACTGATCAGAGGTTTAAGCTGAAAAGCCATAACAAATCTGTTTTTTTCTAGATAATTACCGTTAGTAAGTAATTTCATTCAAATTACATCTTTTTTCTAATGGGCGTTACCTAGCACTAATTCATCTGCCACTGTGCTGTCTTTAGTTCTTCTGAAGAGTCACACTGTATGTGGGCAAAGCAAACATGATTTTAGCCATAAATGAGACAGTGCTGAGCATGGTTTGTCTGTGGCCATATTTCTAGCTAAACGACGTTCAGTCGTGCATCGTCTGTCTCTGACCATGAAGCCCTTTGTAAGCAACAAGTATTTTTTTAAGTGTACAGAAAATTTCAATATTTATGTAAGCATCTTTCATCTACTGGATAGCTGAAGATTAGGAAGAACAAGTTGTTTAGATAATAGAATTCTTTGTTTAGATCAAAATGAAACAGTTTCTGAATTTGGCACTTGAAGATTATATAGTTTCTGCACGTGTGTCATTATTGTAAGGGGACATAAATAGGTTTGTGCTAGGTAAACACCTTTTGTTTAACCATCAGTATGATTTTGTGTGCAGGAAAGACAAAAGGAAAAATAAAAATTGCTTTCATCATTATTTTTGTATTTATATTGCTGTAATAAAATAAAGTGGCTTAATAATCTTGCCCCAAATGCTGAATTATATCAGAATAGTTACAGGTCAGTCAGTTATTATGCTTTAAAATAATGTCCAAGAGCTTTTGGTCCACTTTATTTGGTAATACATAAGTGAGACATAGGTACAAAAATGCAATTTTATTTCTTTAAGTTAGCACAGATGTCTGATAAAAGAATAAATAGAAAGTGCACTTTAAGGCCTCGATTCTAAAAATAGACAAGTGGCATAGAACCCTTGGCTGTGTGTGGGGCGTACCAACGTGCACGGGCATACCATCTGCTTGCAGCATCAGGGCCTTTACATTACTAAAAGTATAGCCAAGATTATGAACTACAGTTCACTAGTTACAAGTACCTTTCTAGCCTCCAGCAGATTGCGTTTATATTTGTAATGATTTATGTGTTTTTTGCTAGGTTCCCCAAGGCGTGCTAGACATGAAACAAACAAATAAGAAGTGATATGAGAACATACATATAGACACTTCGGCTTAGAGCAGCAATTCATCTGGGTTTGAGCTCTGGCAATGGCAAATTTGGAGGCAACCACCATTATTCCTACTGAGAAAATGTTCTTATTAGTCAGAAATGATTGAGGGTCCTAAGCACATATGTGCATATACCATTCAAAATAATTTTGTATTTGCTGCTTTTTTAAATTATTCTTATCGTAATTGATTTTTTCTGTCCATATTTATGTCCGATTCTTTTTGAGTCCTGCTTAGAGTTTGAATGTATTACAGCTAATGGTTCCTCTCCCAGGTTGATTTCTGCTTGTTAATGGTTCTCATTTTGGGGATTTGGCAAACTGAGATCCCAATTCTACAAAAAAATGCATATGAGTGATTTTATTTATAAGAGCCACTGGTCTCACAAACAAAAAATACTTACACATGAGGCCTAACACAATATACAGAAATTCAGAGAATAGATAGTTTACAGAGAAAATGAGAGACAAAAAATATATATTGCAAGATTTTTGTTTCAATTGTAATTGTCTGGTATAGAATCATTTCCCAGTTCTATAGTTAGGGCCATGCTTAGACATGTGCTACCATCTCTGCTCCCACTGTTTCTGCAGTTAATTATAGGTTATCATCTTCTGGAGGAGGGGAAGGTAATCAAACCCTCCCTTCATTTCAGTATTTTGCAAAATTTCATTCTTCTATTTAATACAGAATTTGTTTTAATTTTATCCCATTGTACTTTAATCTTAAGCTTTGCCTTCCACTTTAATTTTTTATGTTTGCAGTCTTTAATCCTAAATTATTATCATGCAGCTTTTGCTATGTAATTAATGTTTGTCTGATTTTAAGCCGCCTTCTGAAAATAAATGTGGATTTAAGTTTACATATTTTCATTAGTACAAAGTTAAACAAAATTTAACCCTAGGCAAAATGGTGCCCTATTCTGGAGACAGGTTCTACTACATTTATTCATTGTTGGTTAATAGTACAAGTGGGCCTAGTGATTACATACAAATGCTGTCCATGTAAGAGTAGTAGAACTGGTCTTAAATGATTTTTCAACTTTCTTACTGTTTTGGGTTTCTTTTGCTTTTTATGCTGGGAATGTATAAGATACATTAGCCATTTAAAAGATACCCAGAAATTAGCAGCAATGGTCATGGGTGGACTGTAAATACATTTTATTATTTGGTTGTGAAATGTCTAACTCAATGGGGCTACAATCTTGAATGAAGCCTTTAATCCTTATTGCAGTTTGAATAAATAATAATAAAATGCCCTACTTGATCAATGATATACAGACATGTGCTTACTTGGACAGACATAATGCTCTGGCTTATTTCATTATGGCTTTGTTTTAAAGAGTACATCCATGTAAGCTTTGTCCAGATCGATGGATTTCTTCTGCATTGCTGCCCGCAAATGCTCAGGGAGCAGCCTCCGACTTCTTATCTCACCCAGGACAATATCATCCTTGTTTCGAGGTCTCTGGGTCCTAGCATCCTCGAGGGCACTGTGTACATCCTGCAGTTTCATCTGAAGCCAGTCCTGTCTCTCCACGGTGTGTCGATGCTCTCCAAGATTATGCATTAATTGCATCTCACTCACTGATCTTTTCCTGCATGAAAGAAAAGCAAAGAAAGGGACTCACAGTGGCCCCTCTTGAAGTCTAGATCTTCACTCAAAAAAACAGGTTTGGGAACTTTTGTGAGGTATCGCAATACAGAGCCATAGAACCTACCTTTCTAATTTGTAAGGGATAGAATGACATCTGGAGACGAGAAGGAGGGTGGATGGTGATTTGTTATTGGTAATGGGTATATTAGTGAGAAGGTGTCAAAAATGGGAAGTAGTCCAGTTTGTGACAATGTTGTTTGACTATATATTTATCATTTATTTTAGCTGTTGTAGGTGAGCCTAGGGCTTGTACGATAATAGGTAACTGGTTAATAAAACTATGGCATTTATTCAGTGGTAGTTTTCTGTGAACACTAGAGCTAAGGAAGCATGATTTCCTGTGGATTTGTGTCTCGGTGCTGATTGATGTTAGTGTCTAAGTGCAAGTTCTAGCTAGATTCTCGCACAGTAAAAAAGATGCTTTCCTGTGTAGACCCCCCCAAGCATCTAATAAGAGATGCAGCTTACCCAATGATATTCCTAAGGGAACACTTATATGATTTTTCTCCCTCTACTCAGCTGCCTATTTTAAAAAAATGTGTAAAGGCTCAGAGTATCTGAGATCTCTACAGCTGTATCTAGAGGACAGAGTTTGGCCAGCTTGGCCAAAGGGTTCAAAAGCAGGGTCAGAAAGACTCACATACACATAAACTTACAAACAGACAAACCAACCATGTTCTCAAGAACAGCTAAAGTCATCCTCCAAACTTTGGAAGTGTATAATAATGTACTTACATCATTGGTCTTCCATCAGAGTTTGTAAAAAAGCATATGGCATATAAAATGATTGCAGTCCTGGCCAGATTTTTTATAGAAGTCATTTTGTCTACAAAGATAGAAATGAATACATGTATAAATCTGTATTTCAAGGAATTTCTGTTAATTCCAAAGAAATTTGGTTTAGAAAAAAGTTGAAAAAAGACATCAAGAGAAGTGATTTTGATTTTTTTTTTTTTTGTGATATGGGTTAGAGCAAGGAATGCAGATAAAGAATTTAGTTCTAATACTAATTTTGTGAGCAACTTACTGTTACTTTGTAGGCAAGTCTAAGAACTTTGGTCAGCCTCAGTTGCCCTGCATCATCATCATATAGGTACCCATCTCTTGGATAATTGGGTGAAAAGCACCCTGTTCTTCCATTAATACTATTATTATTATTATTAAAAATCATATGCTCCGAGTATGTTGAAATTTCACTAGCTATGCAAGTGAAAAGTTTTGTTCTTTTGTCTATTTCTTTTGCATATTCTTTAGAATGAAGAGGCTGGTACTTTCCTTGACAATTTTGCATAGAGGCATCACTCTACTGAGTTATGTCATTCCCCATTTAATTACATAAGAGAAATCAGAACTGAGCCCCTCATTTTTTTCAGTGATAATCCTTCATTGCCAGTATGAATTCCACTCTGCTTTGTACATCATCAGCAAAACTGCCACTTGGGATATATTTGGAAAATATTTATTACTGATGACGCTACAACAGGCAGAAATGACACAGTCCAAATACCAGTTTCCAGTTTGGATTTTCAGTATTGGCAGCCAGAAAAGGCATCTTTTTGTTATAGCTTAAGAAATTTGATACAGAGTAACTGAAACTTAAGAAATATAAAACTCCACAATGCCATTTTTTGCAATATTTTCTGCAGCTCTACTCTAGGTCAGAAAAGCAGTTATTACATGGTATCTTACATGAGAGTATGAATGTGGTCCTAGCAGTCCATCAAACCCAATATTACAAATTCAGGAGTTGGATTCACTTGAAGATATTTCTAACTCTCTGTCTCAGATTTTTTCATTTCACAAATTTGGTTCAGATAATAAAACAGTTTGATCTTACTAATATTCACTTTATTTTTAAGACTCTGAAAAGAAGCTAAGGTAAAAATGAATAAAGAATCAATGATAAGATTACTAAATAAGTCTTCTAGAGAACTTGGAAATAAAGTAGAGTATACTTACCAGATAGTATCTTAAACAGATTTCTGGTTTGGGTATGTCGCCAGATGACTGTCTCTTGATGTCAAGTGTATTTAAAGACTACTGAATTGGTTTAGTGGACCCCTTTAATGTAACTTTAAAATAGAGCTTCTAAGTAACTTAGAAGCCCTTTTATTGTCTCAGTTGATGTCACTCTCAACACACCCCCTCCTGACCCTCATGTACCCACCCTCGGATGCTTTTGTTAATTTGGCATTTACAGGGAAAAGAAAGGTCTCAGCAAAAAGAAAGTATCCTGGGTAGCTGTGAAGAAGTTTGACTTTTAAATTTAGATTCCCTATTCCTCATAGATTTGTGCCCAAGATAACACGATCTCTGAAGCTGGTGGAAGGATTTGCAAAGAAAACTTTGTGTTGTTAAATGCAGACAGGTAAAACTTAAATTAGGCAGTGAGGTTAGTGATCTACAGATGCAAGACTAAAACAAAATATTGAAAAGCTAACATCTATAATACTTGTGGGAAATAAGAATCGTCACTTCAGGTCAGATACTAGGTTTCTTTGTGAAAGAATATACTGGAGAGGAGCAGAAGCTCCAAGATAATAGAGGATCATGTTTTTAATGAGAAGCTGGTGGTACTGAAAAGTGGTTAAAATACAGTGTTAGACCCTCACTGTTCTGTTATACCTATACCTATGAATATCCCTGAATCGCTCAAATGTGCTAGATAAAATGGAGGCATTTGAAGAGGCTGCGATATAAGTTAGTACTTTATAAATTTTGGAAAAGTAATATCGAACTCTTTGCCTACATTCCAAGAAGTGAAATGTGTAAATCAGCAATACTTTCCCATATGTATGAAAAAAGATTATTTTTGGCTGCAAGATATTTTTCCTATATTAGATGCTTCTTCTGAGTTCCAGCATATTTCTCCAGGAGAAAAAAAAAAAAAGTTTACATCCGCATATTTTAACACACCATTTGGAAGCTATTATTGCTTTAACCATGAATGCTTTTTTGGTTATGCTATATACCTGTTGTATTTCACAAAGAGGTAAAAAAGATATTTTATAATATCGACTTGCATAGATGGTATTCTCATGGGGAAAGGAAGGAAAGAACCAGAAACTCCAAAAAGCTCTAAAGAGATCTCATGGTTCCCTCAGTAAATAGTAAACTGAGAAGTAAAGAAATAATCCACTTAAACAAGTTCAAGAAAACAGGGTAGAGGTGGCTTCCAATATTATACTGTCAGTTGTCAATATCCTTCCACCCACACAAAAAGAAAGCATACAGAGGTTTATGGGGATGATATGTTTTGTTAGGAGATTTGTATCTGATGTGGCTGCTAGGGATACTAACCTGAAGGCTTAGTGACTAAAAATGTACAATGGACATGGCATGCCAGGAAAGGATTTGAAAAATCTCTACACAGTTGATAATGAAAGGCTCAATTTTTTAGATGTTACCGTAACAAACATATGCAAAACCTTAACGCAAAGCCTTAAGGCAGTATTTTTACAGAGGCCTGATATTCATATGGAACCTCTAGCACATGACAGCAAGGACAAGCATTAGAAAATCTAGTGTCTGTATACAAAAAAATCATGCTTTCATATAAACTGGCAGCAACTGATGGCAAAAATTGGCAATAAGCCATTAGTAACAATTGCAAAATGAGTGTTAGCAGACTTGAGTTGCTGACGTTATTCTTTTAGTTGCAGTTGCATCACTTACAACACACATGTAAATCTGGAAGAGGCCCCAGGCTGGAGCTTTGGATAAAACTGAGACAGAGAAGACACCAGAGTACGATGTAATTGAAAATACTTAATTCACTTCAGACAACTTATAGTATGTTAGTGCAGATGCCCTTAAACAAGATGTAATTTTAGCTGGCTTATTTGCTGCATACCTAGTCTTTAAAACAACTCTGAAATAGGATTTCTTATTCATTGCCATTTTTATTCAAAGGTACTAAATAGGTTGTACCTAAAATCTCAAACAAAGTTTGCTAAACTTGATACTTTAAAAATATTCACATGTGGAAAAAATGCACAAGACAAATTAGAATTGCACTGTTTGCCTCAGATGAGTGAAGATATAAAAATAATAAGAATATGAAATATATACCCCACTATTTGTAAACAAATAGAGCCTGTGATGGTAATTAAAGAAACTTTAAATTAAAGCTCAAAATGTAATGAAACTTTAAATTACAGCTTTATCTGTAGATGCAGAAAAAATAACTTACTTGATTTGGATTATTATCCCTGATATCCAGAAATGATGTTATTTGAAAATACAGCTGCTAATAACTTATCCCATGTCATCTATATTTGCTAAACTTGGCATATCAAATGTGGGAATGACAGGTAATGGACCAAATGAATGTAGTTCTTTCACAAAATACTGTAATTGTGTACATTTTTGTTTGGACACAGCGTATCCACTGTGTAATGGTGAGCTGAAAATGGTATTAAGCTCTTTTAATGTTTCAGAAAGATGATGATTCATGTTCAGATTCAAATTTTTCTCTTCTTAAGCATCCCTTTAAAAAACTCAGACCTCTTTTGGGCACTACTTATTGGAAGAGCCGAACCCAGGAAACCTGAGCCCAGGAAACCAGGGCTAACACCTGCTGAAATGCTGTTCAGTAGGAGGCTTAAGACTACACAAATTTATAGACACTACAGTGAAAAGGAGGTATATAAACTTTTATGACAGAAAGAAAAAATAAAATATTATCTCCTCAATGAAAAGGCATTTCATGATTCTTTGTAGGTATAAGACTGTGTATATAAATACCATGGCAAAATATGGGTGAAAAAACCCCCAAGTTTCTTAGGAAATTACCTTCTGCTAGTGAGGGTACATTTCTAGTGCCTACAAATGAGGACTGACCTACAGGAGCCAATTTTTGCTTCTCTTGGAATAAGAGGAGGGAAAACACAGTGGATTCTGAGTTTCCATATTCTGAAAACAGCAGACTATGAATGAGCCAATGCATGAAACAGTGGGTACAACTGAATAGAGCAGTCAAGAAACTATAAACTGTTAAATGTTTCAGGTATCTACCAGACAAAGGCAACCGATTCAGAAATTGATTGCAAAGTATTGGTGTATACGTTGCATTATCAATACTGAAATTTCTTTTCCTTTAGAAGAGGGAGAAGTGAGAGCGGGTAACTTTTTATGAGACGTAGGTTGAAATACAATAATGCTTAGAAGATTGTAGTTCAAATTTGTGATTATTTCGTCAGGTACTCCAGCAAACTGTCTTAGGCTAGATCTAAGCTTGAACTGAGTGTTCTCTTTTATCACCATCTAAAACCATAGAATGTTATACTGGAAATAAGACAACACAGCAATGTACTCCGGAGTTTATTACAGTAATGGCTTCTCTATGCCATGAGGCATTACAGACATCAAAAAAGGGCATGGCACTTCTGAAGATGAGGGAGAGGGCTGAAGATGCTGGAATCACAGTGTGGGAGGGAAGAGCTGACCACAGCCTCTGGGCGTCTGACAAGACTTTTTCTTGATCAGTCAGAGAACCACCCTTCCCTGACCTTCCCTTATAGATTGTACAGATACTTGAATCAATTGTGCATGAAAAAGTCTCTGTGTTGATTTGTTTGCAGGTAGCGTGCCACTTACGTTGAATTTGTGCCATAGAATGTAATCAGACTCCAGGGTTGAAAACAAGCAGAAAGCAATTAGACAGATTTTACAGCCAGGTAGGTGAACAATGGCCATATTCTAAAAATTCTGAATTCTTTATAATCTACTTCATATATTCTATTCATTTTGTCAGGGAAAAAAATTGTACTGCATCTTGAAATTAAACACATTCTGAGGTACATTACTGGAATATGGTTAGAGGACTCAAAGCTTTCTAGAATTATACTCTTAAGTGACTGAAGCATATTTTCACAAATCAATTATGTAATCTGGTGTATTAATATTCCTACAGAATTCTTCATCCTCTAGATTTAAGTCTTAAAAACTGCAATCAGATTATTTCTGTGCTGTTTACAAAAGCAGGCTTTTTCCACTTTGCTTGTTCCAGTGGGTAGTTCCAGATAAAATGCTTTCTAACTGCAGCTATGGCTTAGAGAATATTAGTAGATCATTGAGCAAGGGACAAAGTAATTGGTGACACACTGGATGATTGGTGAGGCAACCTTTCTAAATGTGTCCAAGGAATGTTTCTGCCTTGACACAATGAAAAGCCAAAGTGACAGTCAGTAAACTCTTTAGAACTTCATTTGATTGACAAGATTTGTGGCTTTTCAAATACCACAGCAGCGTGTTTGGTAATTTATGTAAGCAATGTTGGGTATCTTCAGGTGTTTTTTGGGTTCTTGCAGCTAGATGAAGCTTCAACCACATGCCAGTTTCCAATTAGATAAAAACGAGCACAGACACTTATGTGAAAATCAAAAGATAGCCTGTCACATTTTAGTTCGTGTTCAGTCTGCTTCATACAATGTGTTTGTTGCAGCTACTGGCAAATGTGAATTTGGAAATAATTGCTTGCCAGTATATTTTTCTCCAGTTACATAAAATCTTTCATCTGAGAATCACAATGTTCCTGAACCTCCCTGATTTCTTTCTGAGAAAAGTATATACTGATGATGTTTGTTTCTAGGTTATGGACATTTAGGCAAAGACACTTTAAATGCAAACGCCAGTGAGAAAAAGGTTGGAGAGGAAACAGAAGCTGGCAGATTCTAGTCCCAGTCACCTGACTTTAAGTACACTTGCTTACCTAGGGAGGTAAAGTGGACACTGTAATGATAGTTGTGATCCAGATTATTTCTAGAGTTTTCACTGATTAAGTGAAACATATACAATGTCTGAATGGACACCCCCTTTTTCTCTCAATATAATTTAGCCATGTTATCTAACAGAGCTATCCAGTTTATCACGGAATTTCTCTATTGACCTATCATGGACACGCCAGGCTTTGATGATACGATCATGGATGTATGAGTGTTGCTCTCTGCATGCCACCCTATACCATGGCTGCATAGAATTTCACATAGCATTACATGGCTGTTTTGAAGCCTAAATGGAGAGCCCTGCTTACCTCATCTCTCTCTCATGAGAAGAATCTGAAGCTTGAGGAAACAGCCCAGAGCAGCCTGGAGGAATGCTAAAATGGCTGTTGAGGAAAGTCATGCAGATGAGGTACCTCTTAGTCTCTACAGAGACATATTTCAGTGGTCAGTAACAAAAATGCTATTGTGCATCATGAACAATAAGAAAAGCTGTGGTTAGTTTCAACACATACATATTGGCACATTTTTAAAGTACTGTTAGTGAATTGTAAAGTAAATATGTAAGTATTCAGAATTGTGTGTGAAAGTATAGGTTTTATTTTGGATTTAAAAGTTCTGGTAAATCATTTTATAGTCAATAATTACTTAGTGGGATATTAGCCCTCATGACACTGAAATGCCATGCTGTCAATGCTTTGCTGAATTCATTGCTATAATGAACAATACAGTACTTTATGACCTTTTTCAGTAGATAGGAAGCTGGTACAGTACTCAAAACTGCTGTTGGATCATCGGATTTTTGGGATCAATACCAAATTGAATTATGCATATGCTTATGCACACATATATATAGTCATATATAGGCCAGAGTGTTCATTGGCCTATTACTGGCTCCAAATACTTTGTGCAGGCTTGAGCTCCCTTTTAATGACACGCAATGTAGCTGGAGTTCTAATGAGGGCTCATGTTCTTTTTTGTCATCCTTGAAACCGACATGGCATCCCTGACAAGCCACACAAGGAGACCAGTTTTGAGACCACAAGTAATCCCAGAGGGAAATGCATCTAACATTGAAACGGGTGAGTCTAAAATCCACCCCACCTCCTTTTCCAGCCTGAAGCACCTCACTCAAGACTTCAGGATTCAGGAACCCTCTCTTCAGCATACGTCTGCACACACAGGCACATACATGCACATTCTATAAAATCATAATTTTAAAAGCAATTAAGACATCTACTAAAAAAGGTTTGAGTAATTAAATATTAGTGTCCACTTGATCCTGAAAGTGGGAGGTAGAGAGCAGCAGATGCCTACAAGTACCAAGTTTGACCTAACAAAACTGTAGTAAGAATGAACGTGCTAGCTCTGCATAAAATAACCATGAAGACTCAGGATGATACAGGATGGAACAATGAAGCTCTGCATGTTTTATGCAGGTAGCCACATATTTTTCTATCCTTTCTACTGAAAAGACATTTCAAGTTCATATTCCCATATTTTTTGCAGTCACTGCAGATAAGCAGATAGCATCCAAGTAAGCAATCTGGAACTTGATGAAATCTCATGGGAATGACGAGTACAATTTACAAATGAACGATGACATTTCAGACCTTTCCTTCAATCCAGTGAATGTCCTGAAAAAATCTTAGTCCGTGGTCAGCTGAAAAACTTGAAAACATAGAGAACTGGCAAAAATCATCTTTTGTTTGGGTTTTGAAAGAAAATATTGTACTAGGTGCTATGCAAACATGCAAGAAGATGCAGACCCTCTAATAGTAGTGTTACTAAGGACAAAAAATTTGTTGTATTTTATACGAAGCTTTTCATTATTTGAGATATTAATTACAGCAAATAAAATGTTTTAAGTTATATATTAAAGACCTTGTCCCAGAAATAAAGTCCTTTAAATGAAAACTTCTAGGTACAAGACTTATTGAATATTAACTCAGTAGTTAAATATTTTGACCTGAAGTTTCTTCAAGATACTCTCTTAATATATTTTTACATATATTTATACTATTTTCTAAAGGGATAATACTTTTTCTGTGTTTTCCCTGCTTTATTTAATCCATCCTTTTCACTAAATTATTAGCCGGATTATTAATAGTTGTCAAAATCAAATTCTTGAATTAATAATTTTCTTTTACAGAACTCAAAAGATGTTTTAAATACATGCATTTTATTTGCATTATATGTATATTTTAAATCCTTCTATGTTGACCAGTAATTCTCTCAAAACTCATTTTTCTTCTTAGACCTTCCTGAAATATCAGTACTAACATGAAATTCTTATAGTAATTCTCATAATCTAGTTCATCAAGAAGTCTAGCACCTTATATGCATTTTGAGGATCAGTCACTTCCTGTTCTGTTTTGTACTTCATTCTTTTCTCTGGTTGGATTTGACAATGCAGTCTATGAGAAAATGCACTTTATAGTAAGACATATGGGTCTCAGTTATTATTTGTATTTAACAGTTATTTGCTTTTGTTTCTTTGTTTGTCTATGTGTCAGTCTCTATGTTGAGCCAGTGAGATTCAAAAGAAGAAAAAATTGGAGTTTGGCTCTACAGATCATCACCCTGGCCTTTTCTACTATGATCTTCAATAGAGGAGAGCATTATTATTAACTGTAGTGGTAGTTTCAGTGAATTAGATAGATTATACTATGCAGTATGTCTCTTTTAGATCTTCCTTGCTGACATGTGTATTTCTCCTCTCTCACAAAGCTATGCAGACTATCTCAATTTAAAATTTTTCTTGTTAAACTGTTTAGTTCGCTGCTTAGCCTCTGCTGAAATCTATTCCTAGGCTGTGTTTCTTATTCCATATGAAATTCAGACTCCTCATCTTAGTTTTCTAGGCTTTTTGTAAAAGGCCTAGATCCCCGCTTTCGTGCACTGCACATTGTCATTTTAATCTGTGCAGTTTGGGCTAGGATACGAACAAATCAAAATTTGCTTAGCTTGCACTGTGCATGAATAACAATATAGAATGCTGAGTAGTGAAGGACCTAACCCTATATTTCTGCTCTCATTTTCTGCTACCCCTTGTTTTACATTGTGATCTCCCTATCTCATAACATAGACTAGTGAAGGTAAGAAATAACCAATTCTGCCTAAACAAGTTACTTCATTTTCCATGCTTCACAGTCCTTATTAAAATGGTCATCCCTATAGAGTCCTGTCCCCAACTCGATTTTTTCTGTGGTAACCCTAGTTTAGGAACAGGCTTTTCTCCATTAGCCAGATAACTTTTCTCCTCTTATCTCCTTTGCCCTCTTCTTACTGCCCGCTACCAAAACAACTGGCTGTTTTTCAATATTTAAGAAAAGATAACAATGACTATATACAGACAAATATTTATATATTAAAAAGCAGAATCTATAAGAAGCAGCCCAAGCCTACACTATCCTACTACAAACTGTTCCTTCCCTTCCTGTAAGTTGTACAGTTCTGCATGACCTCAAGATTGTGAACTGTCTGAGTATGGATTGTATTTTTTCATTAATTCTTATGCACAGTTATCATCCTGTAGCAGTAACAATGGGCTTTGTAGTTTTACAGTGATCCTACAAATGCATCTTAGAGAATCATGTAAAGGAAGGATTCTGAGCCATCATCCCTAGCAGCCTTGTGAAATTAAAGATCAGAACAATTTAGACAATTACTGCATTAGTTTTCCCAAGATTACTGCCCTTCTCCTCTCTCATACACTGGGAAACTCCTTTAAAAGGAGTCTCTGCATCTCTGTAATACAAATGACCTGAAAAACAAAGGCATGGTCAGAAGCTAATAAGAAATGGGGCATACTAATGTGCAAACAGATGCTGAGGCAATAGTAGCATCCTAGACGCCCAAATCTCTTTGTACCTGAGAGATCTAAAAACATTCGTGAGAGTATAAATTTACAAAGGTGCACAGAGGAGATGGCTTGAGCTAACAGTTTGTTTTTGTTCCATGCTAGCATCTGTGCTGTAACTATAGGAACGGACTCTATAAATAGCCCAACCCAGTTACCTTTTTCAGAACTTCAGGGATGGCTAATCCCCAAAATAGATGAATTACATAACTCTGTTCTCTAAACATACTCATTCACTCCGCAAAATTGGGTTCTTTGTGCACCACTGTAAAATTAGTGCATCCCTCCAGCTTACCTTCAATACTCGCTGGAGCAGTTGTTCAGTTGACATAGTTGTACTAACTCAAAGGAGCAATGCTAATTTTCAGCATCTGAGGACTTTGGCTGCAGGTATTTGTAAAAGTGCATTAAAAAGAAGGACAGATCTGAAATGTCAGACTGTAACACTGATTCTAAAGTTAAATTAGGTAGGGTCAAAAAGGCATATTTTTGACGCACTAAGCTGGATGCACATGGCTGAGTTATATGAGGGGGAGCAAATATTCAAACTGAATCATGCATTTTGCAAGATGGTCCTTGAACTTAAGGTTACAACAGAAGCTGGAGAAGTGTTTCTTCCTCTGGAAAAGAGTAGTATTTAAGAAGCACTGTATACTAAAGGGAAGATCTCATTCTGGAGTTCTGAAATCTGTCCTTAAAGGAGCAAGTGTACACAAATCTGGACCCAGTGTACTGTAAGTGGAAATGCCATTCTTGGATCAAATGCTAACTCTCCAAATCTCTAAGGGCCTTTTACAGTGAAGTTGTGTATTGGAAGTATTTGCAAACAGAATACCACAGAGTCCTTAATGCATGCAATTTTATGTCCAGTTACTGCCTTCTCAAGCTGAGCAATCACATATGTCACTGCTACAGTGGCCTAGCAGCCTAATAATGTAAAGAGAGGACATTGCATTGGAATGGGCAGATCTGAAGACACACATGCTCAAATATGACCTCATCACATTAAGGATATACTTAGAGGAATAGTATCCTTCCAGAAGAGAGTGCTCTACAGCTGTGTTATCACTAACGCCTGAACGGGTCTCTTGCTCGTGGTAATTCTCAGACCATCTTTGAGGGAAGAGTTTATTTACACATTTTACAGATGAGCAAACAGAAATAGCAAAAACTTATGTCCACAAATCTAAAAGCTGAAATCCACCTAGAACGATAGGAAATATCACCAAAAGGCCCCTGCATCACTGCGTGTAAGTGGAGATACTTCCCCATAAAAGTGGTCCACACTGTGTAACATTATGGCTGCAGGCACCAAAAGCTGAACTTGTTTGGTATGTGAAGTCCTGCATTCCAGGCGGCAGTGCAGGCCACAGGGCTGCGAGTCTATTACTGCTCTATTATGTAATGTTTACAAGCTCTTTGCCACGAGTGATCTAACACCTGCAAGAGGCACATATTTCCCACTCTACTAGGGTTGCACTCTCATCTTTTCTTCCCTGTATTGATCTTCACAGAGGAATTTACAAAATCTGCACTGTTTTTTTTAAGCTTCTTGAGTGTTACTAGATTTTCACTCTATGTGTGTCTCGTGTTTTGTGCTCTCCAGACATACTTATTTTCTTTCCATCAGCCTTCACTATGTTGTGGTTCTCTCCTGGGTTTTTATTCCTAATTTATAATCAGTCATATGGCACGCTACCTACCATATTTCTGAAGAAATATGACTACATATTGTTCTGCTTAATTTACAGCTCTGTTCTTTTGAAGCATGAAGTAAAAGCTGTTTGCAAAAATATGAACACTGAATGGAATGACTGTCATTTTTTGGATTTCTGGGGAGCCTCACACTGACAGCTGTTATTGCTGGTGCCAATCCCACCTCCATGTAATAAAACACTTCTCTGTGTTATCTCACTGCACAAGTATGATAAATACTTTGTTACAGGCATTTACTTACATCCTAGTCCTTCTGTGATGGTGGAACACAGCTGTTAAGAAGTCACTCAGCTTCTGTGGCTGCATTGTAAATAGCATTAGACTAACCAGGTGATGATATCACATCAATATTTTGCATTTCCAAAGAAATATCTTGCATTTTTATTTTTTGAGTACAGACCATGAAACAATACGTAGGGCTTTTCAAATTTCTCAATGTTTAGAAGACACTACTGTCCATGTAACATTTTTAAAAGAAGAGGCTTTCAACTATCTCCTGTTTCACAGAATCTTTTAGATTCTCAGAGGTCCCGTAGTCCAACTGCCTGCTCAAAGCAGGGTCAACAATGAATTCAGACCAGGTTGCTCAGGGGTTTATCCAGTTGGGTCTTGAAAATCTGCAAAGACAAAGATCCCAGAAGCTCGCTGGGCAACCTGTTTCAGTGTTTAATTACCTTTAAGGGGAAACTTTTTTTCCTTAGTCAGAATCTCACATATTTCAATTCATGGCCATTGTCTCTCATTCTCTCACAATGCACTTTGATAAAAATCCTGGCTCTGTCTTCTTGGTAGCCTCCTATTAGGTACAGAAAGGGTGTTATTAGGCCCTCCTAAGCCTTTTCCAGGCTGAATAAGCTTTTCTCAACTTCTCTTCACAGGGCCAATGCTTCAAGACCCTGACCATCATGGTGGTCCTCTGCTGGATTTGCTCAACTTGTTCATCTTTTCTGTACTGGGGCCCCCAAAACTGGACACAGTATTCCAGATGCAGTCTAGTGTGTGCTGAGTAACGGGATAATCACTTCTGTCAGTCTGCTGGCTGTGCTGCTGTTGATAGAGCCCAGTATGCTGTTAGCCTTCATTGCTGCCAGGGCATACTGCTGAATCATGTTTAGCTCACTGTCCACCAGGACCCTGAGGTCCTTTTCATCAATGTTATCTCTACCAAGTCAGTCCCCAGCCTTTACTATTGCAAGAGATTAGTCCATCCCAGGTGCAGGACTTGGCATTTGTCCCTGCTGAATTTCATGAGGTTTACTGTAAACCCATTCCTCTAACTTAATGCTAGGTCCTTCTGAATAGCAAGCCTGCCTTTGAGCTATCAACTCCACCCCCCAGATTGGTGTCACTGACAAGTTTGCAGAAGACACACTCTGTCTAATCCTCTGAGGTCATTGACAAAGTTACAAAAAAAGATAGGCCGCAGAGTAGACACCTGAGGAACTCCACTTGTAGTCAGGCCCCAGCTGTAGTACAAACCATTAACCACTGTTCTTTGAGCTTGATGATCCAGGCAGTTTTTCATCCATCTAGTAGTCCGTCTGACTGAGTCCCACCTTGGTACAAGAACACTGTGGAAGAGTGTGTCAAAAGCTTTGCTAAAGTCAAAGTAGACAACATCCACTGTTCTCACCTCATCCCACAGTCATTTCATTATATGAGGCAATCAGGTTTGTCAATGCCATGATGGGTATTCCCTGTCACTTTTCTCCTTATGTGCCCAGAAATGGCTTCCAAGACTCATGCTATGATTGTACAGGAACAAAAGTGAGGCTGATTGACCTGTAGTTCCCAGGATCATCCTTCTTGAAGCAAAGGAAAAAAGGTGCAAGACATGCAGACAAGTTAGATGACAGTTTACACCATATCTCTGCAGCAATTTTTTTTTTAAAAAGGATTCTAGTCTGAGGTAGTTACATAGCAGTTTCATATGCAAAATAAAAAGCAAGGAAAAAAAGACAATATATTTAAAGATATATAAAGAGAGGTTGATTGAAAATAATGAAGTTTTAGCTCTACAAAGGAAGCTGAACTAGGTATTTCAAATGTCATTAATTTACAAGGAAAGTGAGATAGTAACTAGAGAAAGAAACAAGTTATGTAATGTAGTTAAAGGATCTTCAGTATTTAGTTTTGTTTACACTAAGCAAAACATTCAATAGAAATAGCCTCTGTTCTGGAGGACAGTGAACCAGTTGTATCAGTCTTCGAAAAAGGCTCTTGGGGTGATCTGGTCTATTATACAATAGTAAGCTTTATTTAGGTACATTGATTGGCTTAACAATTAAAATGGAATAACAAAACATTGCAAAATTAACCAAAATGAACAAAGAAGATCCCACCTCACTTATCTCTCAGAATTATTTGAATATGCTAATAAAGTAGTAGGTAAAGAAGACAAAATGGACCTTGAGTATGACCTGATTTAGTAATTTTTGTATTCCTAAGACTACCACATATCAAGAGATGTCATCCACTGGAGCATGAGTTTTCCACAAGGATTTTGTCCCCTCACTTTCTGTTTTCATCAGAAAAAGAATCCAGATACTGAAAAAGTATTTATGTGAAAGGAAAGAATACTCATGCATTTAATTTTTTTTTTCATCAATGTGTTTTACCTCATTTAGGATTTTTGTCATGCAATATCTTGGCTACAAGTTGGCTTTGGCAAGTTTCACAGAAAATTACTGCCTCTCAAGGGGTTTCAGCAAGGACTGGCAAAACATTCAAATACAAAAGCTTTCGAAAATCTGATGCATTTGCAGCATCTCAACAATAAGTGCTCCATTCTAATTAGAAATATACCATTAGTCACGAATATTTGTAACCAAGGGTGATCTGCTGAGATGGATGTATCACGAAGGTCGTTCTTTGCCTAGCATGCATTTTCCTTGGCTCATGGTATCATTACATCTGTACAGCTGATTGATTTCTTCAGATATCTTTCTTAGAACCAGAAAAACAAATCAAAGGTACAAAATATTATGTGGGAGGAGGTGTCATTTGAACTTATCATACTGTCTAAATCACACATGCAACAGGAGAAGCAGCACTTTATAATGCTTTTCTGTTCACTCAGTGTATGCAGACAGAGTATAATATATTCGATATTTTTGTTTTCTGACCCAAAAGAGGTCTGCCAACACTTTCAAGAGTTCAGTGGCAGTGGCTTCCTTCAGTGTAAATTAGATGGACCAAATTTTCTTCAGTGGCCCCTGGAACAGGACTGCCAGGATGTTTCTTTTTTTTATTGGTACAGTTTCACAAGCACAGAACCTCACAAAAGTTTCCTCAGAAAGCACTGCTCTTACAAGCCTAACATTCTCGCTGGGGAAACTCCCTTCACTTGTGCCAGTGATCCTAAAAGGAGAATTTGGCCTACAGATCAAATTCCCTACCTCCCAGCTTTCTGTTCTGAGAGGCAACCGGGCATTCATTAACAAAGACAGTTCTTTTACCATTGTAAGGATAGGGATGCACAGCAGGAAGCCTAGTCTCAGTGAAGTCAATTTTGTATTAAATGCTGATATATGATGTCACTTTATTGATGTCATCAGTGGACTTGCATTTTATTCAAAAACATGCAAGTTTAAATTAAAAAAAAGATCTGTAAATTGTGCCCCTGCAGAGCTGGTGAAATTTTAGGGAGGCCATGGGTTTCTAAGAGACTCCCTCCAACTCCTAGTATAGGGATAAGTTCTGGAACTTAGGGTTTAACTGATGTTTGACCTGGGGACCTTCTTTTCTATGGCTGTTTCCTTTGATGACATCCACAATAAAAGATTCAAGTGTCCCATGTACTACTACCAGCAAGGATAGGTTTTTACTTGCTGGGGAAATGAGAAAAAATGGTAAGAAGCTTAGGGGGAAAATCACTTATCATCTTTACATGGATATTCTTCAATTCTTGCATATATTAGAAAGCTGAGAAAGGTCACTTTTTTGTCTATCAGGGCCTAATTAGTATGCTATCAAACATGTTTTTTCCAGATGTTAGTGCTAGAGGAGACGTGACAGGTTGTAAAATACCTTTAAAAAGAAAACATTTTCCTCTGTATTTTATTTTAAAGACGTTTGTGTGTTACACACACAAAAGTTGCAGAACAAACAGTTACCTACTGAGTGATATCTAAAAAAGCATCGGAGTGCAGGCGCGGTGCTGCATCTGAGCATGCCATTAGCAACGCTGCCCTCTCGTGGAGAGAAGGGAAAGCGTTTCTTTAACTTGGTGGCCATCCAATTATCAGCAAGAACACAGTCAATGGGTTTGCTTTTGCTACCGAAACCAAAAATATGGGATGCCTTATTCATATTATTGCAAAACAAATCTCTTACGTGTGTGAGAAGAAAACATAGCCAAAAGGCCTACTCCTAAGAAGAAATATCTGAACAATTTGCCATGCAAATAATACAGAATATGACGGAACCTTTCCATGGTCACTCCTGTGTTAACAAAGAAAAACTGGGCCAAGTTAACCCTGCAGTAATTCTGATGAAGTCAATGAGCTGTGGGTGCGCAAAGGTTGAATCTGGACTGTGATGTCGCTGATTTCTGTGTTCAATTTGAGTTAGATGAACTCTTACAGATTTAGAAACAATGCTTTAGGATGTTACCAACTTACCTGTTGACTCCTTCTCCCAGCTAGATGTCACTGCCATAGATATTGAGCTGCATGAATTAGGCATATGAGCATTTCTAATCAGCTGCAGAGCAAAGACTGTTAGATTTCTAGCCAGAATAAACCAATGGAAACCAGGCCTATAGGAACAAAATTTGTAGATATTTGAGATAAATCAGGTATAAGTAACAAGTAGATGTAGTAATAGCGATTCAAACAATATCTTATTCACATAATAGCACTTATATCAGTATTCTGAGGCAGGATTACAATCTTAACCTCCAAAATCATGTATCTCCAAAGACCTGTTCATTATGAAAACAGACTGTGTTAAACTGTTCCTTATTCATAACTATCACATGGTTTTCATGGAAATAGAACTTCAAATACTTTAAAGACACCTGATTAAGAAGCTTTTGAAAACATTTATCTTTCACATTTTTAGTACTTGGGCTATATCATGTGATCCAACATATAAGAATTGAGAACCATTGATCTATGTTAATTTTCCTACTCTCTACCTAGTTCCTCCAGTACCAAAAAAACAACCCCAAAGCCAAAACATACAGAAACCAAATACCCTGACAGTTTCTTGTTTTCCAATGAGAATAAAATTTTACTTGTACATCTTTTATGTTGATTTCCCTAGGGAGATTCACGTATATCCTCAAGGATATCATTTGATCCTTAGAATATCCTTGGTTTCAGTTATCGTCTGGTATCATTAGACCTGGAATTATCCTTCAAGTAGATTTCACCTGCAATCCCAGAAAATTCTTAACTCCCCTCCAACTTCCAAAGCTAACTTTGTCCTCTGCTAGACTTACAAGGAGTGGACATAGCTGCATTTTGTGACATTTTGTCAAGTGGTATTTGTTCCTACCACTGTGCTGCTAGACTGATAGTTCAGGCGCTCACCCTGACAAAGAAGGGAAGAGCATAACAAATCAGTACTATAAAAGCTGATTCCTAGTGCATGCCCCATCTTTGAAGTTGAAATTGCAAAAAAGTCACACCTCTGTGGAAAGGGTGTTCAGATTAGCATCTTCCATTTTTAGTGGGCTCATGTAATTTAACAGGAAGCTAAATCCAATCAAGCTGCAGATAACATGTGCTACATATTCAACCCTCTGCAGGTGCTGTGTGCAGGCCACATGATTTCCAGACATAAACCTAAAAGAAAAAGTAATCCCTGACCATTAGAATGATTTTATTCTCCTTAGCAAACACTAAGGAAGCACTAGAAGTACAAAGTGTAAAAAGTATTTTAATAATAAAATTAAGACCTTATGTACCATAGGAAACTTCATGATGACAGCAAAGGAGACAGTGACATCCCAGAGAAAGAAAGTAAGAGGCTGAATAATTGAAAGAATTTTTTCATTAAAAGGTCATTAAATTTTTTTTTTTTAGCTCCTATTTAACCACTGCAACCAGTGAATCAACTGGAGAAGGAAACAGTTGTTTGAGATTTGTCATCTCACTGCCCACGTGTACAGTGCATGATCAAGAAAAGGGGACACACCTGTCTCCAGGAGGAGATTGAGCAAGACCTGACAAGGTTGGTAAAATTAAGTGAGGGGAGAGGAAGGAACGTGGGAGGAGAAAAGAACCCTTTCACTTGAAAAAAAAAAAAGGCCTTTTGTTTTTCCTTTAGCCAATGTAAAGAAACAAAAAAAGAATAATTACAGGTTTTAGAAAGTCCTTTGCTGGTCACCTTTAAATGTCCCTCACAGTAATTTACCCCTTATTAAGTATGGAGAGATGTAGAAGGGAATAGAGTTACAGGAAGAGAAAGAGCAAGAAGTGGAAAGTGAAAGAGCTCCAGAGTCAGGGGGCTGCATTACCCTGGTTTGGAGGAATCCTCCTAACTACTGAGTATTGCTGTGGTATCAGTGGGACTACTGAATTTACAAAGTAAACTGCAATACCATGAAATCTCTATCATCTAGGGCGTATCTGCAGAGCTAGGTGAAGTTCCAAAAGCAACGTGGGTAGGCACATTCAGGCTACTTATAATCCAGCTACTTACATAGCAAGTGTCATGAATGCCTGGTGGCACAATCTTCACCATGGTGTGGCAACCCAAACCCAAGCTCTCTGAAGATGTTCTTATTGATGCTGGTGTTGCTTGAGCTAACTATAATACAGCTGGTGTGGATGTACCTATCTGGCTAAAATGACACTTTCTCTGGCCTGGATAGGCATGTGTAATTGGTTAACTGCAAATCTCATACAACAATGAGATTTTTTTGGGAGTGTGTGTTAATTTGGAAACGTTTATTAAAAGCATATTGAACATGACTCTGGAAGCACCTAGAATAGAATTCTGAAAGAAAAAATTACCTAAGGAATTGGTATGTAGTTAAGCAAAAAATGTATTATTAACTAACAGCTATTTTATGAGGATTTTTTCAGGTGTTTTAATGCTATCTGATCTTTATGCATTTCCTCCACTCATAAAGAATAGTACCTTTGTGAAAATATAGCTCTAGCAGGTCTAGGATGCAGAACTGAATTCAAATGTGATTTTTCCATGATAGAGATGTAGTTATACTTTGTGATACTACACAGCCCATAGTAACTTAGAAATCTGGTCATCCTTCTGATGCATTCAGAAGCCATATAGTTAGTATTATTGCCCCTGTCTAATCGGTCTTTCCATGGCAGCTGTGCATACTTTGGAATTACTTCAGAATCTTAGGGATGCATCTGACTGTTGTTAAAACAGCAGGCTCATTGTACATCACATAAAACAAAAGTATATAGACACAATTTTCCACTCATACTTATTGTAGCATCTTGTGTTTCTTTTCACAAGGTGCAGATTACCAAAGATGACTCACAGTGAAAAATCAAAATCCTCTAAGGAGTCATAAACATGTCCAGTCTTCCTAAATACGAAGTTCTGGACACAGAGGGCTTGCTTTATTTCTCATTCATTGCAGTTTAAACCCAAGGTACCCTACAATTTCAGTGGGATTACAACTGGTTTGCCTATGCAAAAGAGCTGTCAAGCCGTGTAATACCTAGCAACTCCAATAATCCTCTATCAGATATTAACTATATAAAGCACAACCTCACAAATGATCAAAATAGAAACAAATGGTTTTTACTGCGTGTGAAAGGATGTCTAGATGCACTCAGGTGGATGCTAATGATGGAGTACTCTAGTATGGACTGTTGCTTGAAGACATCTTTGTGTTAACACCTCTCTCAGACTGGGGCACACAAATATATGTTTTCAGCATACAGAGCAATTGTAATCATGCTTCCAGAGAACTAGAAGGAAGACTGCATCATTCTTCAACCATGGGTGGCATGAAATGATTATTCAACTTTTTTGACTGTTGATTTCTCACATACTTCTCTCTGCAAAAGTCACTGGAGACTTCACACCATTTTATTCCATTTCACAACAATAAATAATGTAGGAGAAAAAAATATCCCTTAATACAGAGAAGTTTGAGATTTTCTCAAAGCATTCTCAAATTAAATCCAAAAGCAATTTGTCAGTTTATCACGATCTTGGGCACACTTAGCCAGGTATGGGGCTATATATATATATTATTTTTATATATATATTATTTGCCTCTAGATGGTGCTCTCACGTTGAGATTAAGGAGTTCCATTAGCTTTGTCACTACAACTTTCATAATTCTCTCAAAATCAACATAAACCCTCTCAAAAGAGCAAGGAAAAAAAACCTGCTAGAACGCATATGAGTGTGCCATATGTTAGTTTCAGGTAACTGATATCCCCTAGATTGTATAAGGACGTGATTTTAATTCTAGGAAAATCCTCACTGAAACCACGTAATACTCTTTAATATAAAGGTGCAAATTCTATAAAACTTTAAACCATGTAATGACCATTAGTTAAATAATACCTTCATGGTTAAATAATATCAGTTCCAAACAGGTAATAGTCCAGCATTACAAACTGGAAAAGAAAGGCAAAGGGATTATTTGGTTTGCTCAAAGTCTTGCAAATTGTGCTCAGAGTGTGTGTGTAGGTGATTTAACACTTGCTCTTTCAAATAAAGACCACAGCTATTAATTTCCATGTTGCTAAAGTGTCCTTCCTTGATGTCTTTCTAGGGAGGAAGTATGATTAGGCTGTGCTTTGTAGCAGAGCATAAGCGTAGCGTAAGAGCACAGCCAAGGGCCTTCCAGTTGAGAAGCCATATTTTTCCTGGGGAAGTAGGAGAGCTACATGTTGTCACAGCACTACCAGCTTGTACAGCTGTGCAACATGTCCACATTTCACTCTCTCTGTGTCTACAACTGCTCTGGTGCTGGAATTGCCCCCTCACAATTAACCACCACTACTGGCTGCACAAGTGCGATCTTTTGAGTGTCTCAAACTAGTACAGGACTCGGGTCATAATTTTGGCATTTTAGTAATGAAGCTCAATACTTTCTTCTAAGAATGAATTCCACTGTTGGCTGTGTGGTTTGTGTGGATCTGTAACTGCATATTTCAACTCAGCATTTTCCTTCACATTGGTGCAAATATTGTGGCAGAAGGTAGAGGTGATTCATGTGTCTCAGAGATTTCTGACAGTGCCCATTGTCTTTGAGCAGAAGGCAAGTTTTTACGTCATTTATAAATGCTCTGCATTATTTTGGGTTCTTTTTTATTTTCGACAAGCAACTCATCTTACTCTTGCATGTTCCTTCCCAGAGAGAGCTCTAACTGAGGTGGCATTCATCAGTAAGAGGCTCTCTTGGTCCCACCATTTGCTTTCACTTTCTTCTGCCACGTGCAGCTGTGACACACAGGGACATTTTGGCTAAAAATGAAACAAAGGAAGATTTTGGAGGCCAGCATTATCTTGCTGATAAGTCTGAAATTTAGGTTTACTCTTAGGGAATTAGTAGTTTTGCCTACTTTCTGTAGTAACTTAATATCCATCCTAAACTTTTTTTCTGTCCTCTGTCTCCTGTAGTGACAACTATGCAGGGTCCATCTTGTTCATTTCATTCTAGGCTTCAGCCTTATTGCGACATATCATTCTTTATCCCTTCCCTTCCTTGAGGTTAAGTATCTGTTCATACAAGCTGTTCCAGTTCTAGGTAAAGTGGAGCACCCAGTTGTTCATTATGAAGATCAGGATGTCAAATTCTTTTTCGGCAGAGACGGTGTTCCCACATGTAAAGAGTCTATTTATTTTCAGATAGCACAAGATCAGAGCTATAAATTATCTGAAGCTGGCATTTAGTGCGCCCGTTACCTTTAACCTCCAAATGCATTGAACAAAAGCAAATAAGACTCTAGTTTGTGCGAACCCCGGTTAGCAAAGAAAAGAAAGCTGAAATCTGGAGATTGCAACATGAGAGATTCTAGAAAATACTGTATGAGGCGTTGTTTCATGATAGGAATGACTCAACAGCTGCTTTTCTAACCTTAATGTGACAGACACTGTTAGTGAATAAAGCTATAAAGAGAGAACACTCAAGAATATTTGTTCACTGTGGTTCTAGTATTGGATTTGTTTTCCTGTTACACCTGATATTAGGAGTAACTTAGCTTCTGTTCTCTAGGATCTGCTCCATTAGCCACTTTTAAAACAGATCACTTTTGCTCTAAGTTTTTCTGCCTGCAATAATTTAAAATACTAAATCATTTAAACATAGTAAAATTGTAAAAGCATTCCCAGCAAAGTCCTAAACAAAGTTACTGGTGCATTAAAAAGTGTATGCTTCTTACGAGCATGATAGCCATCTCCTTAACTCAAAATATACAAATCTTTTTCATCTTTCAGGATTCAAACACATCAGGAAATCAGTGCACATAGAATTGTGAAAGTCCATGCTCCAATATTAATATTTCCTCCAGTAGTGACTTTGATGTCAGAAGAGCTATTATCCTGAATTCTTTGTTTGAAAAGAAAAATCAAATGGAAGGTACAAATCTATTGAAGTATTTCCACCTCTCACAGTTTTATCTTTTTCATTTTGTCTTTCACATGTCATATGCAACATACAGTTTCACCCATCTTCTCTTTCATCTACCTCTTTAATCTTTTGGGGCAACTTGCAGTTACTCTTTGTCCCAGCCATCACAGTATTTCTTCATGAGTATTCTTTGTTTCCCTGCACTCAAATATGCTACTGCTTGCTGGTTTTATGTTACTTTTGGCAGACTATTCTTGCTTATAGTTTATGTCTGGGGCCATGTCCCAAATGCCCCATTTGATTCTTCATCAAATGCGTTTGGTTTTGGGTTCTGCAAGGATTTATCCTATAGTAGGGCATTCATTTTACAAGGCTTTGGATATGGCATATAGGATCCTTTCTGAATCAGTTTTGATATTTTTTTTTTCCTCCTAGCAGAAGGAGTCAGCTTACTCTTGTTTTCTTACATTTTAAGCCTGCCAGGAGAAACAAGAATCTGAGTCCTCCCTAACTTTATCAATTCTTCCATCCCAGAAGGATTTAAACAACTTTAGCTAAAGAGGAAACATTCTGTGAACGAAAAATGTCCTTATCCTCATGCAACAACTTGAATATCTAAGAAAATAACAAGTTCCAGCAACTTTCTAGGCTCTTTTATTGTTTAGAGCTTCCTGTATCAATTGTCCTCCCCAGGGTACTCTGTGCTAAAGTTACATGTGTATACCTGCTTTTTGTACCTGGCAACACTGAGAATTTCTCTGTGAGGGGGGAAGTTCTCTTCCTTTCACCTAGAATCAGCCTTAACTTCTTTATACTTCCCTCAGTGTGGACTATGCCAATTCCATCACACAGCCGTGAGCAAGAAAATATATACTGACCCATGACATTTTTCTAACGTTCCTTAATGAAAAGCTCCATGGATTTTACAAGAAAATTAGATCAAGTGTTTTATTGAGCCATTTTTTGGTAAGAATTACTAGAAAAATGTTTTCCTTCTAGAGAACTCCATTCAGCAGTGATGAATCTTTTTCTGTGTTTTATGAGATATTTCTATAAGCAATTACTGTTTTCACCCAAGATTATGTCTTTACTATTTACCAAAAGTGTGACAAGTAACAGCTTTCTGAGAGATCTGTCACACTCAAAGAACAATATCCTCTATTTCAAGGGAGGAGTGCTTTATTTAACATGAACAGCCATCTGAAGTATTTCAACAGTACTCATATATTTTCAAATCAAATTATCATTATCACAATCATTTTCAAAACACAGCATTTTCTGTTGCAATGTTCATTTCACAAAGGTGAGCCATCACTGTGAAAGTTTTAAAAGAAGCCATCAGATTAAATATGATCCAAATGTGAGTTTTCTAAACACAAGCTTTAACAAATGGGAAAATCAGTATAAATGCTTCTTTAATGTGTTTTAAAATGTCAGTGGGAACAAATTAATATTTTATAACTTGAAAGATGAACTATTCAGCATTCATCTGGGATTATATAACTTTAAATTGCATCTGAGCACAAGTCTTCCACCACTGTCTAGGCAGTAGAAATAGCCTAACTTGGGAATAAAAAAGACGGACCCTGAATCCCAGAAGCACCATATTGCCTGTCACAGTTGAAAAGGGTTCAGGAGCTGCAAATGAAGTGGCTTTATAAACAGTAAAGTATTCTGGAGAAAGCTCCAGGGTATGGTAAATATGTCTGAAGAACTAGAGGAGTATGTCTGGAATAATCAGCCTGCAGCACTTACTAAAAGAAAGTATGTAAGAAACTAGGAAATTCAGACAGAAAGACACAGCTTCTAAATAATATAACATCCTGGAGAAACTGAAGATAGCAGCTCAGAAAAGGGCAGAGGATGCTAATGTGTATGGCAAGATTCCTCCAGAAACTGGAGTAAACAAAGGTGTAAGGGTTGGTAATTTGGGTAATCTGGTAAATTTTGCAAAGTGAGGCTGACCCTCTACTAAAGGATAAGGCTGAACAAGTCTCAGTGTAGCCCTGACTACACTGAGAACTGCAGTATAAAAAGCTAGCCACTAATGCACCAGGGACTAACAAAAAGGGTTATTGCAGCTAGGACAAGCAAAGCAGTCCTTGTAAAATGAATGCCCTGCTATAGGATAAATCCTTGCAGAACCCCAAAACCAAACACATTTGATGAAGAATTAGGACATGGCCCCAGACATAAACTATAAGCAAGAATAGTCTGCCAAAAAGTAACATAAAACCAGCAAGCAGTAGCATATTTGAGTGCAGGGAAACAAAGAATACTCATGAAGAAATACTGTGATGGCTGGGACAAAGAATAACTGCGAGTTGCCCCAAAAGAAGATTAAAGAAGTAGATGAAAGAGAAGATGGATGAAACCGTATGTTGCATATGACATGTGAAAGACAAAATGAAAAAAAAGATTCCACCTGTTTCTCAGCCTGGAAAAGCTGAAGCCTTATAACAGAAACTCAAAGTCTTTTGCATTGGAGTAGGGCTAAAAATAAGTTCTTTCATATTGAAAAGATGGTCCCTTGTATAAACAAGGAAAGAAGAATAAAAGTAGATTGATTCTACTTTTTAGTTGTAGTGGACAACTTTTGGGTGCATGAAGACTGGAAATAGGCTTTCATAACTGTTCTGGAAAACTGGAAATTAGTAAAAAATTCTAGAAAGGAGCTTCTCTGTAGGAAGACAAACTTTAAAAGAAATGTGAGGGAAAAGACATGAAGACTGTTTCAGAAGTCTATACTGAAGATGTGCACTGTGGTGGACCTCAGACTCCCTGTCCCCCGACTGCATAGATAGAGACGTTAACGAGTGCTGCAGCCTCTTTCTAATGCACAGCCCCTGATTTTATTCCCATGTAAACCAAGGCATGAGGGAAAAGGACAGAAGTAATGATGTATAGTCAAGTCACACCCTGATGTGGAATCAGGATAGAGCTAGAGCTCACATCTGTATTTGTGAGCCCAAGGGCATTCCCAGGCTGTCAATCTACACACAGACAGAAAGACTAAGAATCATCCAAACCTTCTGTATGTCCAGAAGGCAGCAAGTTTGATCAGTGAGGAAAGCCTAGCACCGTTTCTTAGTTCCAGTATGACTAAACAGCTAACTCTGTCATCTAATTTTTTCTAGATTCTGTCATATTGAAGGGAATATGTGACTTTGTCCAGAGCATAGGCCTTTGGGAGTACAGCTCTTGATTATTTCTGCTGCAGCATTTACAATTAAAAGATGGCCCAAAGTGTCAAGTTGTTTTCATACTTTCAGACAAAAGGTACTCCTTTGACTGAGTAAAAAATTGTGAAGGAAGATAACTAGGTCAGCATCCCTTATAAGGTAACTATATGTGTGTCTATTCCAGACTACTGAGATATCAGATAGCCCAGCTGGCTGTTGTAACCCCAGAACTGGAATCAGTATCACTGCATCCTCATGGCACTACACTCAGACTAATTAGCAGGGCGATGAGAGATAGGGCTTTTTCAGCTTGCCATGGGGTTTATAACATATTATAGCTTAAGCTAAATGTCTCCACTCTGCTTGCTTCTAGGGCATGTGTCTGTGTTAGCCTGCTGGGAGTTTACTTAGGGGTCTTTGCACGCTGCCTCCTGTGGGGTGCAGTCAGGCCCTGAGCAGACAACCCTAGATGATTCGGTAGGACCTTGGAACGGAAAAAGGCCTCTAAGAGGGAGTGCAAGAAGACCACAAGGTTGCCTGCACCTTCAGCTGGAGGCACACCTCCATTTAATGACATTTCTAAGGGGAAGAAGTAGATATTGATCTGCCTGTAGCTCTCAGCATAGCTGGCTACTAGTCTCATAACTCACTGACAAGCATCTGATCCTGGCAAAAAAGCCACCCAGGTCAGTGCTGTTGCTATGCTTTGAGAACTGTCTGCATCCTTATCTTCCCCCCATCAGTGATGTAACAGACAAGCAGAGGCATTTCATGCTACTACATGAAATTTAACTGGAGATCACAAACCCTAAAGTGTCTTCACCTGCCACTCCCATAATTTCTGCCTGGTATCACCACTGAGTGCCAGACCTGCGTTGCTCTATCCTGACATAGTTTGATTTTCTTTTCAAGGTAGTGTTCGTTCTGAACTTTTTTGTTTTGTAATACTTGGACTGAGGATTAATTTCAAGACCTCTGTAGTGTATTTTGTCCTAAATTACTGCTGGGTGCACTTACCTGCACTGTAATTTATGGCTTGGAAATTATAGAGCCCTACAGTGGTGTGGTTGCACATGATCCTTTGTTCACAGACGCATGGCAGAACTCACCACCTACACACTATGGCAAAGAACAAAATGAAACACCCAGGCTCTATGCTTATAGTGTGTCTAGGTTAATTCCAAAACAACTACAGCTCCTTTATCATGCATAAGCATTTATAGAAACAGTAGAGATGAGATCAGTGTAAATTCGAGTAATAGAAGGAGGGGGGTTTGCAGCCAGAGCAGCCAGATTTATCTTCGAAGTTGATGAAGCCTTGGAGTTGGCTCTGCTTTGGGTGGGGGGGTCGGACCAGATGAGGTCCCTTCCAGCTAAAATTTTTCTATGATTCTATGATTCCAAGAGGTTCCAAGAGATTGTGCCACCCAGCCTAGTAAGGCGAGGAGGAGATAAGGGAGTAAGGAAATAAGAATGGGAAATGGAGAAAATGAAAGAAAAGGTTAGCCTCTTTAAGACAATATGGAGGCTTGATTTATTTCAAATTCTATCTACCAAATGGATTGCTGTACTTCAGGCAAAATTAATGGAACCAAATGCTACAGTTTTCATTCCCATGAAATATCAAGGAATGTGAAGGTGTTTAGCTAACGGAAATAGTTAAGCTATTTAACTATTATAAGTCATCCAGAGGTCCCGGATGACTGGAGGCTTGCCAATGTGACGCCCATCTACAAGAAGGGCCGGAAGGAGGATCCAGGGAACTACAGGCCTATCAGCCTGACCTCGGTGCCGGGGAAGATTATGGAGAGGTTCATCTTGAGGGCACTCACAAGGCAGGTGCGGAACAACCAGGGGATCAGACCCAGCCAGCACGGG
>NW_008824186.1:888430-894451 GCF_000699105.1 Pygoscelis adeliae
CTTTACTGAAAGAGTGGTTAAACATTGGAACAGGCTGCCCAGGGAAGTGGTTGAGTCACCATCCTTGGAGATATTTAAAAGACGTGTAGATGCAGCACTTAGGGACATGGTTTAGTGGGCATGGTGGTGTTGGGTTGACAGTTGGACTCTATGATCTTAGAGGTCTTTTCCAACCTTAATGATTCTGTGATTCTATGATTCTATAAATGCAGTTGATATAATATCAGGGAAACCAGGATTCGATAGAACAAACTGACAGTACAAAATAATATTTTATGCCATAATAGTTTTGGCAAAAACCTGTCCTGCATTAAGCAGGAGAAAAAAAGAAAAAAAGATTTAAATTCCAACTGCTCCCCAAATGTCAGATCCAGAGTGTGGCCAAAGACCGGAGATCCTGGCCCATTGTCGAATAAGACCAGCTATTAAAATGTCTCACAGAAGAAAAATACTATTTGGTTTCTTCTACTCTTGAGCCTCAAAGTTCACCAAATCAATCTGAATAAGGTTTGCAAAGGTGTTTGACTTTTAGGCATCTGACTGCTTCAGCTCCTGATTGGAAACCCTGGCTCTCTAAGCAATGCATTCAAGTCTAATCCTGCTAGTTGGTCCTGCCAAGAATAGAGATAAACGTAATTTACACCCCAAATGACAGAAAACTGCTTCTCTCGTTAGGAGAGTGGGATCAGTTTTCCCCCTTAGGAGGATCCTAGTTAGGAGGAGGGATGTATTTTCTAATTCACATTCTGTCTCTTATCCACATCCCTGTTCTGTATTATTGTGGTGAGTTGATCCTGGCTGGGTGCCAGGTGCGCACCAAGCCGCTCTATCATTCCCCTCCTCAGCTGGACAGGGGAGAGAAAATATAATGAAAAGCTCGTGGGTCGAGATAAGGACAGGGACATCACTCAGCAATTGCCGTCAAGGGCAAAACAGACTTGACTTGGGGAAAATAATTTAATTTATTGCCAATCAAATCAGAGTAGGATAATGAGAAATAAAAACTACATCTTAAAACACCTTCCCCCCACCCCTCCCTTCTTCCCAGGCTCAACTTCACTCCTGATTTCTCTACCTCCTCCCCCTCAGTGGCACAGGGGGATGGGGAATGGGGTTGCGGTCAGTCCCCCCTCTTCAGGGGGAGGACTCCTCACACTCTTCCCCTGCTCCAGTGTGGGGTCCCTCCCACGGGAGACAGTTCCCCATGAACTTTTCCAATGTGAGTCCTTCCCATGGGCTGCAGTTCTTCACAAACTGCTCCAGCGTGGGTCCCTTCCACAGTGTGCAGTCCTTCAGGAACAGACTGCTCCAGTGTGGGTCCCCCACGGGGTCACAAGTCCTGCCAGAAAACCTGCTCCAGTGTGGGCTCCTCTCTCCACGGGTCCACAGGTCCTGCCAGGTGCATGCTCCAGCGTGGGCTTCCCACGGGGTCACAGCTTTCTTTGGGCACCCACCTGCTCTGGCGTGGGGTGCTCCACGGGCTGCAGGTGGATATCTGCTCCACCATTAACCTCCATGGGCTGCAGGGGGACAGCCTGCCTCACCATGGTCTTCGCCATGGGCTGCAGGGGAATCTTTGCTCTGGTGCCTGGAGCACCTCCTCCCCCTCCTTCTTTGCTGACCTTGGTGTCTGCAGAGTTGTTTCTCTCATATTCTCACTCCTCTCTCTGACTGCAATTGCTGTTGTGCAGGTTTTTTTCCCCTTCTTAAATAAGCTATCCCAGAGGCACTACCACCATCACTGATTGGCTCAGCCTTGGCCAGCGGTGGGTCCATCTTGGAGCCAGCTGGCATTGGCTCTATCGGACATCGGAGAAGCTTCTAGCACCTTCTCACAGAAGCCACCCCTGTAACCCTCCCACTACCAAAACCTTGCCACGCAAACCCAATACATATATAAAGCAAAACAGGGCAAATAAGAGATTCCGGAAGATTGACACCCAGGTTGTACAGCAGCCTGCTGTCAAGGTCACTCTCATGGACCATGGGAAAAAGAATTAACACTAAAGTTACTAATCAAGCAGAGTGAGGACTGAAATCAGGTCTGTCAACACCAATGTGGGTGCCTTAATCGCCAGATTACGGGATCTTTAGACTACCCCAAAATGAGATCACAGCTCAGAATTAGTTCTGAGTCCTTATGTTGGAGTAAGGACTATTGCATTTAGACTGATATTCTTAGGTTGGGGGTCTTTTGTCTCTGCCTGGATAGAAGTATATATCCATCTATTTAGCGCTTAAACAGTGAGCCTGAAACATTCAGGCTGCAGTAGACCACCTCTACATATTCTTCATGGGTGAACAAGGCACTTTCTCTAACTCCAACACACGGAGTTTTCTGGATTTGTTGTGCATTTGCAAACCATTGCTACAGTACATGCACATTAGATCTGAATCTTCTGGGAAGTGCCATAACTACTGTGTGTTTGTTACAGTGTTTGGGATTTCTGAACATCCTGTTGTCTGCTTAGGACTGAATGGTGGGACAACCAGAAACCCCTGACAAATGTCCAATATCCTTAAAATTCTGCCCAGTCAAAATATCTGTAGAATCTTCTGCAAAAAAAGGCTCATCTTCAGGAACCCGAAGACCTGATGACTCTGCTTTGAGAGTCAAGTCCTGTTGGAGATTGCAGCAATATTGTAGCAATATTACAGCTGCAATTAAAACTTAAAGTACAGACTGTAAATTCAAGTGTCTTAAAAAGAAGTAATTTCATGGTAGCAAGTATTACAACAGTGCATTTGGTGGAGTTTAAGTTTACTGTGTTGCCAAGAATATAATCTTATGGTCTAATATGGCTAACGTTGAGGTGAATATTAAGCAGCTCTCTATTATGTGGCTCAACTGACTGTAATTTATCTGAACAAAGCATTTTTGCTTTGTGACTCACATGAGACTCTAGAGTCAGTCCTAGGCAGGTGGAAATAAAGTAGAAAATCTCATAATGGGTACTGGGACTGTGCCTAAGAGCCAAAGATGAGCACATACCAGACTGATCCTTTCTTCTTTGTGCTGCTGTATCTGCTGCAGCATCATTTAGGGATAGTTTCCAGGCTCTGGCCAGAGATGCTGGCAGGGTAACCATTTCACAATAGCAATAGGAGTCACTTCAACATAACATTTGCTTCATCATGATACAGTTTCCTAAAGTAGGATTCACATTTGTCCATACTTTAATGTGTGTTACAACTTGGTATCTTCAGCAGGGATCTTGTTCTCATTCATCTGTTGAAGCTGTAATTTGCCATTGAGTCTGAGGCTGTTCTTATGGGCCATTTGTGTTATGCCAGCCTGAAAACGTTGATGAAGAATAACAAAACTTTGCTCGGTAGCATAACTACATCACATGAGTGCTGACAGTGCAGCTGTGAGATAAGACATGTATTTTTCCTCATCCCATTCAAGAATTCACACTCAAAATAGAGGAAAGTTTCCATGATTCTTCATTTCCATGCCTGGTGGCTTTTCTAAACACCTTTCTTCACCTCCACTGTCTGAAAAGTCAATGGCACATCACAAATCCATTCAAGATTCAAGTGTCGTGTCAACAACTCCATTTGCTGTTGATGTCCAGTCTTCAGCTCTTCCTCATCCATCTACACATCTTCATGTTTGAAATCCTTTTCCCTGCCCTACTTTCTGTTGCCATTCCCCCGTTGCTGATGCCCTTCTTTCTTCTATTACTTTTCTTTTTTCGCTCTTTATCTACTTGATTCTGCCATGTCAACAGCTATCTTTCCAAGTTCAGAGGAATTTCAGAGAGGTGCAACCAGAAGCCTTAAGAAAATGACACTCTTTATGAATCTGTGTCAAGAGAAAGCCACGTTTCTTGGCAGTATCAGAGGGTTGCTAACCTCAGAACAACTGCTGGGTTTGAGAGGGCTGTTGCCTCAATAAATTTCAATTAACAAAGGCAGTGTTCTTGAAGACCAAGAATGATAACTACACTTTGGGGCCACACAACAGATGCAGCAATGACAGAGCTTGAAGGCATCCTCAGGTGGGAACACCCTACAAGGCTGGCAGCTCCTCTGGGCTTCTGCACCCTCAGTCCCCTGGTCACTACACAGAAAAATTTGGAAGAGTGTGTACCTTCCAGCATTGCTCTGGGTATCCAATTCGTAATTCCACAGAAAACTGCAAGGGATATGTCTTTAACTTTCTCCCTACCACAACCAGCATCAGCAGCTCCTATGAGCACACCTGATTAAAACCAAAATAACTGTAATACTTTTTGAACGTGTCTCTAGGGTGGACAGCATGGGGCTTCTGGTGGAATAACAGCAATTAGCTCAGAGCTGTGGAGAAGTAATATACATTGCTGACCTGATCACAAGACCATAGTACTCTGTGCTATCCCAGCGGCACAGAGTTTGCACAGGCAGTAGCATTATATGAGCAAACTGATGGCCAGCAGTCACGATATACCTCGTCTGCACTCAAAGGCCTCACCCAGTAACTATCCCTGGGGTCAACTGAACAAGCAGGAGGTTTTTGACCCACTCTTCACTCAGCGCAGGCTACAAAAAATAAGGGATCCCAGTTCTCTGCTCTCTTTCTCCTCCTTTGCAGATGCCTCTTACCATTCTGCATTGCCCTGCTACAGCTATCCACAGGAGACTTCACAGGAGACACAGTCTCTTAGATCACCATGCTGGCAATGGCATCAAGGTAACATCACTATTAGGTGGATCATCATCTTCAGAACTTGACTTCACCCATCCCTCTCATCAGATAGTCAAAGCAGTAATAGCTCTGTCCCAGTTCTTCCAATATTGAAATCTGTTCTTCAGAACCTGGGCACTGTGGGGATGGAGACCATAGGCAACAGAACAGTGCCCTGTATTTGACAGGCTTGCTTTTCTCACCTCTGCATATACCTTTGATGAAGAGAGGCCTCAGCACTGATTGCTTCAGTCTTCTGATCTGCCCCTGTCATGCCAAGTTGCAATGAATATAATGCAACATTATCAATCAAAGGATAAAAGATCAAATAAACACCAACAAATTGCAAACTTTTGAAACAGTGATTATATGAATGAGGAAGAGCTACTATTCTATTTCACAGTTGAAAGCATGTGTGCTGGTTTTGGCTGGGGCAGAGTTCATTTTCTTCATAGTAGCTAGTATGAGGCTATGTTTTGGATTTCTGCTGGAAATAGTATTGATAATTCAGGGATGTTTTAGTTACTGCTGAGCAGTGCTTACACACAGTCAAGGCCTTTTCTGCCTCTCACACACCCCCACCAGCGAGCAGGCTGGGGGTGCACAAGAAGCTGGGAGGGGACACAGCTGGGACAGCTGACCCCAACTGACCAAAGGGATATTCCACACCATATGATGTCATGCTCACGTATAAAGCTGGGGAAAGAAGAAGGAAGGGGGAACGTTTGGAGTGATGGCGTTTTGTCTTCCAAAGTAACCGTTACGTGTGATGGAGCCCTGCTTTCATGGAGATGGCTGAACACCTGCCTGCCGATGGGAAGTGGTGGATGAATTCCTTGTTTTGCTTTGCTTGCTTGTGCGGCTTTTGCTTTACCTATTAAACTGTCTTTATCTCAACCCACGAGTTTTCTCACTTTTACTCTTCCCCCATCCCACTGCGGGAGAGTGAGCGAGCAGCTGTGTGGTGCCTAGCTGCTGGCTGGGGTTAAACCACAACAGTCCCTTTTCATGCCCAATGTGGGGCTTGAAGGGTTTGAGATAACGACAGATTTGATTGGAGTGTGCTAGATCGAATTTATAGCTGGTATTGCTGTTTAGCTATTAATTGACAGGCTCCTGTGCTTGCCATGGGGCTTGCTTGCCTTACTGTATATTAGAGTCTAGTGCTCATTAGTGGCTGCTTTTTGCTTTCGCTGCTTGCTGTGCTGCTGTACTGCTGATCATCTTACTGTGCTGTGCCTGGGAACATTTTGATAACAGCAATGGCCATGTGCCCGGGCTGGCAGATGGCCAGGGCATCGCTGCTGTTTCTGTGCTGCTGTACTGGACAGGCTGGAACTCCAGTGTGAACT
>NW_008824186.1:902121-903251 GCF_000699105.1 Pygoscelis adeliae
GGACTCATTTCCGAAACAACCTCATAGACACCTGGGCCAAAGAGCACGGCATTGAGTGGGCATATCACATCCCCTATCATGCACCAGCCTCTGGGAAAATTGAACGATACAATGGACTGTTAAAGACTACGCTGAGAGCAATGGGTGGCGGGACGTTCAAACATTGGGACACACATTTAGCAAAGGGCCACCTGGTTAGTCAACACTAGGGGATCTGCCAATCGAACTGGCCCCACCCAGTCAAAACTTTAACGTACTGTAGATGGGAATAAAGTCCTGTAGTGCACATAAAAAATATGTTGGGGAAGACAGTCTGGGTTATTCCTGCCTCGGGCAAAGGCAAACCCATCCGTGGGATTGCTTTTGCTCAAGGACCTGGGTGCACTTGGTGGCTAATGCGGAAGGATGGGGAAGTCCAGTGTGTACCTCAAGGGGATTTGATTTTGGGTGAGAATAGCCAATGATCTGAACTATATGATGTTAATTGCTACATAATATTATATGCCATACCAATTATTACAATAATATTCTTATTACAATAAGAATCACACAGATTAATGAAGAATGAACTTTGATAAAACCAAGCAAAGCACAGTGATGATGGAACCAGAGCTGACTTCAACATGAAACAATCCAACACTGCATACCATCCCCATCTTTCCTGCCCTGAAAGATTATTATGACAGATGGAGCCCAAAGTCACGGACTAAATGAACTCAATGAACATTTTAGAGGGATGGCCCATAGACTAAGGGAATTATATCTGTATGTATGTATACAAAAAAACAGGAAAAGGCGTGGTGATTAATGTAAATGTATTGGAAAGCGGGGGACCTGGGCATAGATGTAGATGGTATAGAATAAGGGGTGGATACTGTCCTGGTTTCAGTTGGGACAGAGTTAATGTCCTTCCTAGGAGCTGGTACAGTGCTGTGTTTTGGATTTAGGGTGAGAACAATGTTGATAACACACCTATGTTTTAGTTGTTGCTAGGTAGTGCTTACACTAGTCAAGGACTTTTCAGCTTCCCGTGCTCCACCGACTGAGAAGGCTGGAGGGGCACAAGAAGCTGGGAGGGGGCACAGCCAAACTGGCCACAGGGACATTCCATACCATGTGACGTCATGCTC
>NW_008824186.1:903453-907668 GCF_000699105.1 Pygoscelis adeliae
CCCACCAGGGCGGGGGAGTGAGCGAGCAGCTGTGTGGTGCTCAGTTGCCGGCTGAGGTTAAACCACAACAGTCCTTTCCCTCTACTCAGCACTGGTAAGATTTCTGGGGTCCCAGTACAAGAGAGACCAGGACATACTGGAGTGAGTCCAGTGAAGGTCCATGAAGGTGATGAAGTGACTGGAGCATCTGTCGTGCAAGGACAGGCTGAGAGAGCTGAGACTGTTCAGCCTGGAGAAGAGAAGTCTCAGGGGGATCTTAGCGGTGTGTGTAAGTACCCGGTCAGGGGAGTGAAGAAGATGGAGCCAGACTCTTCTCAGTGGTGTCCAGTGATAGGACAAGAGGCTACAAACAGAAATACAGGAAATTCCATTTAAACAAAAGAAAAAAACGGGGTTTTTTTATTGTGAAGGTGGTCAAACACTGGTACAGGTTGCCCAGAGAGGGTGTAGAGTCTCTGTCCTTGGATACTCAAAACACAACTGCACACGGCCATTATGGACCTGCTGTAGGTGGCCCTGCTTTGAGCAGGGGGGTGGACTAGACAATCTCCGGAGGTCCCTTCCATTCTGTGATTTGGCAATTCAGTAATCTTTACTGAATATACATTGTAATCCTAACGTTGCTACCAAAACCCAAAGAATTAGCACATTAGCATGGAAAACATACAGAAGGTAGCAGAATGCATTCAACTGCAAACAATATATTCGTTGCCCATCCAGTTTGTACACCGATACCTAATATGTGTTAAATATATGAAGGATTAAATTTAAAAAACACCCAGAACACTAAATAAGTACAGAAGTAAGTCTGAAAATTCCAGACCATATTACTGTGGAATGCACCGTAGCTTGAGGATAAGAGCTGTTAATGGTCGTAACATCATAAATATACCCTTTATAAACACCTTCTATAGGTATGGCTGTTAACTCCTATCAGCGTGAGCACAAATGACATATTATGAGAGTGTAAGTTTGCTGAACAGAAACTGCCTGTGTGCATACTTCTGGCAGCAGAGAAAGTAAATTTTTTGTTGACTAATCCTTTCATTAAACGGGTTGCATTTACCAAGAAATAGAAGTAAGCATCTATATAGCCCGCACAGGTAGCTAGCTTGTGGTAAATAGATGCCTTAGTTTATGCAAAAACCCCCACTCTTCATAATATGTCCACAGCCTACTGAAATAAAGATTCATGACTATTGTTTGCATAAACCCGGTTCTGTTTCTGAGGTATGTAGTGACGAAGTTATGCACGGAGAAACAAAGTTTCTATATGAACACTGTGTTCCTGTAGCATGGCTGTCATTTCTAGTGATACTTCATGTTTTTGGTCTGGCGCTTGTCCTCTCTCACTTCTGCTAGTGACAGCTTTTTCAGTTTCCAAAGCAGGGAGACTGGGGAACCTAGCCCAGGCAGTGGATGCAGAATTAAAGATTTCTGTGAGTTGGTCAATAAAAGGCACAAAGTTTTTACAACTGCTGGCCTTGCTTGAAATTGGAGAGACGCAATGAAGTAATCTCTGGAAGATTCTTGTGAATGAAGTAACTTGCTAGTATTGCTTAGAAATGTGGACCGATTTAAAGACATGAACTGGATCTCTTTTTTGTTGTTGTTGTCTTTTTTCTGATTGTGAGTATGCAGGCATTTGTTTTATACTCTCACAGATAACAAACCAAGATTTGGCCTTGCAGGCACTTACAGTTATTTACCTATAGATTTCAACAACCTTGTGTCACACTACCTCTTTGTCTTGGGCAATAGAGTCTCAAATACTTTTTTTTTTAATATTAGCTAATGCAAGTCTATGTTGTTTTTTTTTTTTTTAACAATTTATTTGGTGTTCCCGAGCACATTTGCGTTGATATCTTCTCAGTTTTTCCTGTGATGAAAAATTCACAATGCTACCTTGAATAACCAGTTTGGTAGGTTCTTTGAGAAGCAATCATATGTTACTACATTAAAATGCAAATGCATCATGATACTATGCCACTATGATGTTTTCCTGCCGATAGGTAATCTAGGAGGGATAAATTAATTGTGACTTTGAAAGAGTAATCTGGAAAAAAATCAGATCATTGTGTCTCACAGTATCCCCACAATTTCTGAGGCTCTTGAGATCCTGAAGAAGTTTTAGAGCGTTGTGAACTCACGGTGTATCGTTGCAATACTCTGCTTTATCAAGACATTTTGTCCTAGTGCGGTATAAGACTGATTCAGACAGACAATAGTACATTGCAACAGGTTGATATTTTGAGTTCACTGACCAGAACTGTATACTGCACCGATGTCCAACACAAACTGAAAACAGTGTGCTCTGAATACTCTATATTTATTTTATGTTCTGATGGCATCTGAAATAATTTTGTGATACTGTGCTCTGCTGTGTTGCCATTAAGTCAGCTTGTGGCAATGCACATATTTGATGTATGATGAGGGCACGGTGATCTTGTCATCAGAGGTGTGAAGGTTATAGAACCCACAAAAATGAAGAAAATCTGTGACTTTCATGCTGTACTTTGCCACTCTGTTAGAGACCACACAGATTAGGTATTTTCAGCCTACAGAATACATGCTTGATAACTTTTACATGTATTTTTCTGTTTTTCCCCCATTCTGCCAAGAAACTGGGTTCAAAATTCTGATACCAAAATTGCTTAATTATTATTATAAACAACAACTTATATTGAGTGCATCAGTTAACGGACTGTCACTGCATTATAACTTATCATTAATAAGCTATGACAATCATCAGATGATATGGTATTTATTATAGACAAGGTTTAAAGTCCCACCATTTTTTAGCTGTTTTCAAAAATGAGACTGGGCAAAATACATTGCTGTGCCCACATTGAAATATTACTGGTATCTTCCCCATTACTTCCATTTGGTGTCACAGACACATTTTACAAAGCGACTTCTGAAAAATGCACCCACATTTAACTTCTGTAATAATTTGAGACATTTTAATTTGCATATACCCAATAGAGATTTTTTAAAAATAAATTTTCTGCAGAGTTCATGTGCACTGACTGCAATTTTGCATCTGCATCTCTCTGCTGCAATGGACCCTTCCATACTGAGGAATCTGAAATGAAAAAGCTTCATCCCTATAGTCAGTAAGGCTGTCTACCATACGCCAGGACTTCACTAGGACAAAAAAGGAAACACTGGCGCGATAATAGCGTACAACAAAGTAGTAAAACCTTTCAGCGGGAATGCGGGAGATTTGGACTCAAATCTTTGCACTGCCTGAGTTGGTTTTCCTATATGGCAGATAAACAGATAACGCTTCAGCTTCAATGAGCAGGTATTTTCTGAGGAATAGTGTCTTTGAAACATTGTCCACTAACAGTTACGATAAAGAGTCTAGAGTTACGTGATTCTAAATACTCTGTCAAGAAGTATTTAGGTACTAAGTTTAACTAGTCTGGAGTAGATAAATCACAAGAGCACACGTCTAACAGTAAGGATAAAATCATTGTTGAATCACTGCGGATTATGTGAGCACAGGTCCCATTTTCATGGCCTGGATCAGGCAGAAGCCATTCTGAAAAAGTAACATGCAATTGCATAAGCAAAGACTGTGTTTACAACAATTCTCTTATTTTATATGCACTGTAATCTGAATTAATATGGGTTGTGCAAGCTTATATAGGGTGTTTTCTAACTTTTGAAAGCTTATTATTTTTTTTAATCTGCTTCATGTCAATCTGTGCAATATTTAGTTGTGAAACAAATGGCATATGGTGACAGGGCATGCTATAATGGCATGTTGCTTTGTCGCCTAGCAGTATTTGCTAACAACCGGTGACGTAAGGGGAGTGCAATGATACTTGTAGCACAGCTACAACGCGTACCAGTAATATGCTGGTAATACTGATATTGCGCATCTAACGCTGCATGGGGTCTTCTGGCATTTGACTCGTAGGTGCAAGCTGCTAGAAATTTCTCCAGCCTTGCTGCTGTGGAAATGCCAGCTTAGGGGCAACGGTCCACCTCTGCCCCAGGCGTTCTCGAACTCCCCCAACAACCAGGTTCGCTTTTATGGAGGCCTTTTATACAGGGCTGCTTTCTAAAGCTTCGATTGGTTTTGGACCTTTTGGCCGATTTCAACCGAAATTGACTTAGTATCTCAACAGTCAAAGTTTTAGACGTTTAGCAGAAACAAGTGACACCCCTGTGGCAGGTGATGAGCTGCTGGGTAAACATCTCCGG
>NW_008824186.1:908564-915011 GCF_000699105.1 Pygoscelis adeliae
AGAGCCGGGGGGGAACCCCAAACGCTGCTCCGGGCGGCTGTCTCGGCACCGCTGGGCTGCGCTCTCGCGTGGGCGAGGCCGAAAGCCCCGGAGTCCGCGGCGGCCCGCCCCACCTGCCGCTGGGCCCGGAGCCGGAGGGTACCACCCATCTCCCCGCGCTCTTCCTCGACCGCCCGCCTCTTCGCCTGCTCTGCCCTCTTGTCGCTGGATGGGCCTCTTGCGAGCAGCGGCGCGCCGGCTCTTCCTGCGAAGCAGCTCCGGCTTCCCCCGGCGCTAGCCGTACTGCCACAATAGTTCCCCTTTCTCAGAGCCCGTGTAGTTGCGGCTAGCGCAAAGAATAGCCTTACAGGCAAAAGCCACAAGTTTCTCTCCCGTTCAGAAGAATGTATGGGGAAGAGAACCGAAACGGTCCGTTTCTTCAAACGGGAGTCCCAGTTCAATGGGTCCATGCACCAGGAAATAGTAGATTGAAAACTGCGATAGCTCTTGGTGTGTGCAGCAGCCCCTGAGTCTGTGTAAAGGCTTGGAGTCCTTGTGGAGCAGGAGCCACGTGGGTCTACAGAAAGACTTTCTTGAGTGAAGTTTAAAGTGCGGCTAATTGCAGAGATACACTGATTGGTAGCAAACTTGTAATTGAAACTGGCTTGAATCCCATGGAAGCAGAAGCCTTTAATTTCATTTAACCTACTTCAGAGCTCTAGCAGCTGAAAGCTTTTGATATTTTAATAACTGTTACAATAATAATTAAACCAGAAGTGGAGCATGTAGGAGTTTTACTATCTGTGACATCCATCTGTACTGTAGCAGGCTAGAATTTGTGGACCCCCAACTTCCCCAATTTGTGTATCATGTCTGTGCTTCATAACTGAGGTACATAATCTCTAAATTGCTGAAATAATGGTATTAGGTATATATTTCTAGGATCCCTACTCTTCCGCTTTTCTACTCTGTTTTGGTACCCTCCCTTCAAGTATAGAGGGCTTAAAAATCAGCCTTTTCCCCACCCAAAACCTCCCACAACTGGATATGAAAGATTGACTTTGCAGGTTTGGGTTTCTTCCTCCTAGCTGCTGCAGACCTATAAAGTAATATGCAAATCTAGATCTGTAACTTTTTACTGCAAGTACTTAATCTTTATTTATTTACTTTATGCTGGACTGCAGGTCTAATGAAGCTTTACTAGAGACAATAATTTTAACAGTAAAAGCACAGTGGGGCAATTGTTTTCCATTAAGTGTGACTGTCTAATGTAGAGGTATGTTTTGGACATGATAAATATATTTCCTATAGTTAAAAAAACCTCAACCTGTTGACATCTTAATTATCCTAAGCAGCTGATACAGTTCTGCTTCAATTCTAACTTTTTATTGACAAGTAACTTTTATATAGCAAAGGATTTCTCCTCATTTCGTATTTAGTGTTCCTCAGACTTTGAAAATGTACAGGTTATCTACTAGCCAGATGTGAGCAGAGAGCATCGCTAAGTGTCAGTTTTATAGTGCAACTCCTGACAGTCTTCCATGATTCTGCTTAAGAGAGTCATCTTTGAAAGTTGGAGTAACAGATGTCTTAAAATACCTGTACTAACACTTCTCCTGCAAACGGAGAATCAGTCCATCCATAAAACCCCCTAGCTCCTGAGAGGCCAGACGGAATCTCCTCCAGACTACTATAAAGCAAAGGGTCCTTTGTCATCTTCCTGTTTCTGAGTTCTAGCTCTTGTAGGAACTCACCGTTGCTCACAAGCACCGTGCTTCCAGTGCTTGGAAGGGATGTATAACAAACAAAAATGGTTATACAACAACTTGGAAAGTAAGCAAGTGCTAGAAAACGTACTAGATGTCGTTGAAGACACGGCTGTTCGCTGCAGTGATTTTGGGTTTGGTTAGCTTCTGCAGCCAGAAATTGTGTGTGTGTTTTGTGTGTGCGTTTGGGGTTTTTTGTCACAAAATATTCAGTGTTTGAGGAGGGTCTGTGTTCAGTACAGGATGCGTGTTACTTGACTGCAGGAAGCAGAGCTGCTGGGTAACTTAAAGCAAACAAACAAAAACTTCTGAAAAGGAACCAATATAATCAAAACTTGTACTTGGTTAGTTTGGGTACTTTGTCTGTAGGTGAAGGACTTACCCCATGTAATCCTGTAATGTTTGGGCATGTACACCTTTGTGTACATCCACAGTGTTTCTCCTAGCTGCTAATTCTGAGCCTTGCAGTAATACAGTCCTCCAGCTATGCTTTATTTAGCCTCAACACTTTTAAAGTTTGGGAGTTGCAAACAGTCCTAACAAATACTGTCTCTCTGAATAGACTAGGTATTCCTGTTTGCTTTTTTCCTTCTGATTGTGTCCATCCCAGGGTTTATAGTGAGGCCCTTTTTATAAAACTATTCTTCTTTTGCCTTCGTTAGGCTTTTTCCGAACTTTCTCAAAGAACTTGTGACTCCATTGATGTACCCTATTACTTTCTTCCTTTGGGTGTGGTTAGAAAGACTATGCATAGTAGATCTTGCTAACCTGCCATTTGGTGTTCGTAGCTATATATGCACTACATCATACCAACCTTTCCATGTCATTGTTCAGGTAGATGTTTGTAAACTTGTAGGGCTTCTTGTGCAATAGACGTAACTGATAGATCCAAATAACACATCCAGCAGTGTAAACAGGACTTAAGATTGGAGCCCTTAGCATCTACATGACCAGTATCAGCTACAGGAGTGGTGTAAATACCTCTGTTCTTCTGAGAAGGAAGAGGGAGGCTTCATGCATCCTGTTTAATTGGCGTTCACTTTTATTTGTCCTGTTTGTAGGACAGGTAGGCAATCTGTTGGTAGAACTTGCTTTAACTATGTGTTTAAGCTATTTTTAAAGGTAAGAAAGTTGTGAAAATGGGCTTTTAATTTTTTGACAGGGATTTGTTCTACATGTATTGGAAAAAAGGAAAGGTAAACTTCTATGTGTGTTTTTTCTTTTAAAGAAGGTGATTAGGCTTCAAATACAACTTGATAGAGCAGTTGTCAGATAAATGAGTTATTTTTAGGTTTCAGAAGAATTATTGGGAATTTCTGCAGGAGCATAACGGGAGAGGAAATATCTTTATTGAATTGCATTGGAAAGCCAATTGCACCATGTTAAGATGTTATACTGTTTGACTGCAGTTTTGCAGGAAGAATTTTGAAATGGCTCACCTAAACATTAAGGAATTAAATTCTTGGTTACAGTTATGGAGGACTTGACTGTAACTTTAATGAAGAGTTCTAAAATCTTAACTCTTTTTACAGCTGTTCAACAATCAGCTCATCTCTGAGTATGCTTACTATGGGTGTCCTTTACAGAGACATTAGAAGTTGGGATTTGGTGAAACATCAGCAAGGGCATTTGAGGATTTTCTTATAGAAGTATAGCTATTGAATTAGTACTAAACATTCACATGTATCTGTCAAATAATGCATTATGTTGTGTGCGTCCCGTCCCATCCCCCCCCCCCGTAAATCTTTCTTAAACTACTTGAAACTCTTCAGTTGAGAGGAGCTGAGAGGATCAGCAAGGTTGATAACTTTGTTTTTGTTTTTGTTTTTTTCAATTGTAAAAGGTATGGGGAGGTATGGAAGGAGTCTGGAAGTGTTGATTCCTAGGATTTCAAATACATTGTGTAATGTCTGCTGTAAAGTGTGACTCAAGCCTTCTACCTCCATAATAATATGTATAATTTAAAACAAGGGAGGAATAGGAGTTGGGTTCTTTGTTCTTGATTAAGTATTCTGATTGTAAATGCTTTTGTTAATAAATCTAATCATACATGCCAAGGCAATTCTAGTAAAAGACTAGCTCAGGAGGCTTATCTTGTCCTTCTGATGTTTTGAACAGAATGTAATTGCAGGTACAGTTTTTGGGTAGTTCTCTTTGATCCTGTCAGATCAATATGAGGAATGTGAATCTGGGTTTTAATTACTTAGGTTTGTCTCTTACCTGTGAAACTAGACAAACTGATGAGCCACTTAAGTGTTGTTTGTTTCCCCTCCTGCCTCCTTCCCTCTACTTGGTTTATGGCTTTCCAGAATACTTTGATGAACCGTAAACCTCCCCCCACATCCCCTCCCAGCAAAATGACAGTATCACAGTAACAACTGGAGCAATAATCCTGCTGCTAAGGCTTTTCCTAGTGATAACCTGGACTGGATATCAACGTACTCGTATGAAGGCTAAATTTATGCCTTTGGCTTATTTTCTTAATGCAATGCGTAAGAATTGAGTGATGTTACAGCTTCAGCAGTTTATGTAGTAGTCAACTGTGAGTGTTACTCTGTTCATTATGTTGTAGGTAGGTTCTTCAGACAAGTTTTGTTCTCCTTTCAAGGTTAACTCAAGAGTCATGGCTTATGCAAAGTAAGAGCCATGATTTATGCAACTACCTTGATAAACAGTGAGGCTTTATCTTGTAATCCTTTCATAACCAAAAGCAAAAGTGAGATTTCTAATGCAGATTTCTAATTAACTTGGATAAAATGATCTGAAACTATGATCCTGTTCAGCCAATCTTGAATCTGCCTGCCTCTTGTTTTCCTAAAACTTGTTTGAAGGCTCTTTGGATACAAGTGTTAAACATGTTTCCACATGAACTGGAGATGGAGTATAGTAGATGTTCTTATGTGGTATGTGCTTTACTGTAATAGCTTAATTTTTGGACTGATCTATGCCTTCTGTGCAACTTGGAGAAATGAGATTAATTATACCAAAAGAAATTTTTTCCTTCAACGTGCACTTGAAGACTAAGCTCAAACAGTAAACAATTCAGAAAGACATCAACTTATAACCTAATTATAAAGGGATAGTAAAGGAGAAAAACTATTTTCTAAAAGCAAGTCTACTTTATTTGTGGACATAAGGCTCTTCACTTAGCTATGTAAACTTTGACCTAACTATATTAGTTACTCTAACTGGTATTGTGTTTCAATAGAGAAATGATTTAAAGTAGACAAATCTCTTCATTGGTTGTAGGTTAGTCTCTTTGAACATCTTCAAGATTGAAGAATACAACTAGTTTGAAATGTCCGTTGCTGTTTTTCAGAAGTTCTCTAATACCCTGAGTGTCAGCCACAGGTTTGCCATATTCCACATACAGCTTTGGGTCTTCTGGTAGCATTTATACTGGAGTTGTGATGACTTAGATACAGTCTTTCAGGTTGATTTAGTTTTGTTGTGTTTTGCTTGTTTGCAGAGATCATCAATAAAGGCATGTTTGGTATACATGAGAGAACTTACTAATCCGCTGAATCCACTCCAGTTACTTGCCTAGAAAGTGTGTAGTGAGACACTTACCATCTGGCATACTACCAGGCACAGAGTCGCTAGCTAATATTAAATTAGTTGACTCATTTTGATAGTTCTTCAAAACTTAGTTCTTCTAATTAGCTTCCAAACCTGGCAATGTGTTTTCCAGCTCCTGGAGATGTGTTAAATTTTCTTGGCAGGTTTATCCTGTAAGGGACTGTGGCTTACAGCTAGTAAAGAAAATGACCTTGCAGGGTAGATAAGAATGTTGATGAAGTCTAAAACGTGGATAAGCTTCTGTTTCTGCTAGCTGTGGGAAGAATCCCAAATCTTCCACATGATTGTGAAGTTTGGAATAGATATGCTTTAAGGTTAACTTACACCAAAAGCGGTTTACAGCAGGAAATACTCTGTTCCATCACTTCAGTCTCTGCTCATCTTCCAAAACAGTATCTTTCACAGATAAGGTTTCTCAATGGATATAACCTTGGACCGTGAAGACAAACTATCATCCTTTGGTGATATGCTGGATAGGTATTGTCCAAATAGGGCAGATCGTTGACCCTTGTGGTTATTGTAAATGTGGACTGCTGATAGCATTCATTGATTTACTTTTGTGGAAACAAAGCACCAAATGAAATGAGACATGATATCATGATATGACCCAGGCTTGTCTTTCTGGCAGTAACCTTGTTTAGATGAGTTAAATATTACTTCCTTTGTTGCCTGAATCTCTCCAGTTCTTAGATTTTTTTTTTTATTTTTTTTTGCTTGCTATAGTGTCCTTGCAATGTGGCAATTAAAGCTCTATATGAGGGGTTTATGTAATGATTTTTGTCTGGTGTGGATGTATGCATGTGTGGTGTTTAAAAAATACTTGGTGCACTCAGATTTGATGTCTAGATGGACTTCATCTCCTGAATATACATAAATAAAAGGTTTCTTCCACCTTACTTTTAGACCTTTTTTCTATTGTACTGCTGCTAGTATTAGGTTCAAGCTGTCGGAGGGAAACGGGAAATTAGTTTGTCAAGCTGTATTTTTGCAGAACTTTATGGCTTGTTGCTGACGCTTGAGAGGTTGGGAAATACATGTTTTCTATGTCCTGTGAGTGATAATATCAGTATGGTTGAATCTGGAGGGAGCATGTTGTTGACCTAATGTTTGTCAGTGATAAACT
>NW_008824186.1:915053-941697 GCF_000699105.1 Pygoscelis adeliae
TAGTTGCTGGACTTAGCATTTAAACATTCAGTGAAACTGTTTATTGCTTTCCTGGCACTTGGAAAGCAAATCTTTAAGCATCTTGATCTGTGCATGGACAAATCTGAGAACTGATCTTTTTCCTGTTAAAAACAGAATTGTCCTTGTTTAGAGAGTCATAGAGACCTGTTCGAAGCAATGAGTTAAATATTGCTGCCGTAGCTCTGAAAGCAAACAGAGCTGCCGTTGTTTGCTCCATAATAGCACTTGCTCAGCCTTGGACACTAGAATTTTTTTACAAGATGGGGAACGTTGGCTAGGATCCTGGAGTGTGGGGGTTTTTTACTGAAGTGCTTAGGAGGTCTTGAGTTATCAAAGGACAGCACCCTTCAAATAAGCAGTATCTTCAAAGTGTCACCATTGGTTTAGCCTTGAACCTGTGAATTCAGAAGTATCCTAGCATCACTTTCTCTGTAGCAGCTTAACAGAAGCTTCCTCTACCAAAGGCTGTTTATCCCTACAAGTCATCTGGTGACTTTGATCATTCCTGTTCTAGAGCAAGAGTCCTTTACAGAACTCTTATTAATACTTTCAACTGTCAGATTTCTTTTCTTGACTGTTATTACTTGTTAGCTCAAAAAAGTAGCTATGATAGAGGGATTCAGATATTCCAAAGTATGCATTGGACAATTTTTTTGTTTGATAGGAGTTATCTGTCTGCGTGTTTGAAGAAGTAGCTGTTGTCATTGGACAACTGGTAAAAATACGTATTGCTGGTTAATAGCTACAATTCAGCTACTGCAAACACGGAAGAAGTTGCACTCTAAAACTAGATAAAACGATTGCTGACACTAGCACTTCAAGGATGATATTTAAAATTTGATTTTGCTATGTTGTCTTGCAAGGTAGGTATTTTTTTTCTGGACCTACTCCAGCCTGTTATATGTTAGAGGTCAAACTAAATTTCCACTGGGAACTACATCTATTTCTTAACTTTAAAAAACAAACAAACAAAAAAAAAAACCCCCCAAAACCCCCCACAATTACGATGTAGTTCTTCAGTAATTTGCTGCCATAAATAACTTTAAAAGGTAACACAGGTTAATATATTATATCTGTGAGGTAAGTCCCTTCTGAGCTTGAAATTAGAAGTTGCCAGCAATGCTGTGCTAACTGGCATGTGGAGATGTGTTCTCAGAGAAGGCAGGGAAAGGTAGGTGGAGAATGGGAACATTCTTTCCTGCAATTGAGAGAACCTTTCTTTCTGGTAGGGCAAAACATAGGCTGCTTATTTCAGGCTTTCTTCTTTCACACCTATATTCCATACATGTTTGTGTTTTTGTTTTTTTTTCCCTTAGTTCAGATTTGGTGTTTCTAGTCAGTTCCCTCACAATCCCAGTATTTATTGCTGTAACTTTGGCAGCAATGTATACTTCTGGAAAGGTCACCAATTCTGTTTTCTAGCTGGAATCTTCTAGAGGAATGGAAGTAGAAGACAAATGTAGTGTGGAAAATTGCTATGAATAAAGTCTACCAGAGGCTAGTTGTCAGAGAGCTGGGTAAAGGGAAATGGTGTTGGGAGTTTCTCGAAGGGAAAAAATTCTGTCAATCCTTAAAAATATAAAATAAAATAATTAGCCTGCAAACATAGAGGTGTTGCTGCCTCTCAAGTGTGAATGTGAGTATATATGTATGTTTGTGGGTTTTTTAATTGAACCCATTTCATCATTATACTTAATAATAGCTTTGGATCTGGATGTTTGGTAGGTCTGGTATTCTGTAAGAGCTTCAGGAGAATAATAGGATTATTTTTGATCTGATATAAATGTCATACTCAAAGGAGTATGGTCAGAAATAACTGAGACAGGAAACTTTTTCTGATCTATTCTGGCTTCTAGTTTTCTTTACATCATCTGACCCTAAATATTGTAAGATTTTTTCAGTTAGCTAAAAAGCTGGACCATAGCAACACAGATATTTCCACTGGCAGCATAATTTTTTTCATTGTTTTAGCTTTTAGAAACAGATGTTGGACTGTAGCCCACGTACTGGGTGTTGTAGCAAGGTTCCTGTGTTTATGTAGCCAAAGACTGTCTCTGCCCATGTGAACAGGTTTGCGGGCTGAGGATACAGCTTTATGTCAGAAGTGCTATTAAGCCTTCCATTGAGGAAGGGCAAGTGAACTGATGGTATTAAAGTACTGTCATAGAGTCTTAGGGGGTAAAAGTTATGAATTATGGCTAGGCAGGTGAATTAGTAACAAGATCATGTAGGACCCATAACAAAACTGAATCTTGGTGACAAAATTGGTATGGTAATGATTGCATGAGTTTTCTCTTCCCTCTTTGAGGGAACAGAAGTCTTATCCTATATGTGGGAGTGAGCATGCAGATTTTTAGGAGGAAATGGAGTTGAGTGGTGTATGCAAAGACCAGGAAAATGAAATCTATGGGGAGGACATACTTGAATAGGCAGCATTAACTTTGACTTCAAGAGCTGCAGTGAAGACAACAGGCCTGTATCTTACATTGAACAGGAAAGAATGACTCCTAAGCATGCTGTATGTTGCTCTCCATGCTTTATTGCAGGAGGTGTGCTTTGAAATTTGCATTAAATTCTCTTAAGTATGTGGCAAAAATGGTTTAATGTAAATAGCTTTTTCCCTCCATCCACTTCTTTCAGTCTCATCAACTTTCAAAGAAACAATTTTGGATGATGTACTGTGGCCAATGGAAATAGTAGTGCTTGTTCTGTTCTAAACTTGCTACTGTATCCCACCATCAGTTTTTTTGGATGCTTTACTAATAAATGCAGGAGCTAACCTTGTCAAAGAAGGGAGTCAAAATAAGATTTGGAGTGTTGGACAACTTGGACATGAGGAAAAATTTCTTTACTGAAAGAGTGGTTAAACAGTGGAACAAGCTGCCCAGGGAAGTGGTTGAGTCACCATCCCTGGAAGTATTTAAAAGACGTGTAGATGAGGTGCTTAGGGACATGGTTTAGTGGGCATGGTGGTATTGGGTTGACGGTTGGACTTGATGATCTTAGAGGTCCTTTCCAACCTTAATGATTCTATGAAAATGTAAGACTTTGTACCCAGACTGCTGAAACTGGGAGCTTGTGCAGGTGATGACTCATTTCTGGCAAGTTATCATTTAGAGCTTGTTCAGAGGCTTTGTTGTGATACAAACACATGAAAAGCACAGCACAATTGCTTTAATATGCTTTAATTGCTTTAATATGACAGGTATGTTAATATGCTTTGCTTTAATATGACAGGTATGTGAGATGTAGACAAGTGTTCCAAAAATATTTGCTTACTTTTCAGGCAAAAAGTGCAAAGTAAGCCTGTAGTTGTAAGCCTGTAATTGTTCAATCCTAACATACAACATCTCATGTGTATTCCCTGGTAAGTTCCTGCTTGCAGTAGCCTGCTGTTTCAAAAGAACTAAGCATATTTAGAAGTTGCATTCCTTTATTCTTGGGTGGTAGGTGAAGAAAGGCTCTCATCTTGTTTAGGTATTCAGTGTTGCAATTCTTAATGCCTTAAGAAATGCTCTCCGCCTGTGTTTAAGGAGACTCATTTCTGTTGGGTTTTTTTTACTACCGTGGTTTTATGGAATTTGTCCCTTTTGGTAGTGTTTTGGTTGTAATAGTTTGTGTGTGGATCTGCTATAGGAGACTACAACTAGACTTTCACTACATCAGCTTATTATTTTTATAAGTCTAGCAAGATTGGTACAACATGGTGGAAGTGTATCTAGTGTTAGTCTTAACAGCTCACTTTTACTGTAGAAGGGTTACAGTAAAGATGTTGGTATATCGGACTTAACAGAATGGCTTGAAGTTAGCCTGAGGTACAGGTTGCGTTCTAAAGGTCACAAAGGTCACGGTCCAGAGACCACATTAGTGTAAAAAATAGCAGTATATTTGTCCTTAGAAAGTCTTTCAGTTTCCAGTATCTAGAATTAGACATAATCTCCAAGTGGTTGATTAAGGGAGGGGAAAGAAAGAATAATTCTCATAGTTAACTTCCTAACTGAAGCAAAACCTACAACACTTTTGAGCTTTGTGCTGGATTTGAGTAACAGTCCCTTGCCCTTTGTTTCATTAGGAGGCATATTTGTGGCTAACTCAAATCTTTAGTTTGTGTGAGAATTCTAATCACTTATTTGGGGGGGGGAATACTTAACTGATTAAAAGGTTGGAAACCTGTATCATCTGTGAAACTGTATGGTTTTTTGTAATCGAGGTAGAACCAGCAGGTCTCATACCAAGAAACTAACTATACCTTCTCTCTAGCCTAGCAATGTTTTTTGAAGGGCTCAGGCTAATGCTAGCAGGGGACTTTGCTGACACAGGCAAAATACCAGGGCCAGCAATTGGCAGCTGCCTGGCTCCCTGTCTTCTGTCAATGCATTTAAAGTATCTACTTGCGATTATATTTTAATGATACGACCTTTAATTTACATGGAACAGCCACTTAGAGTGGTAAAGGACCATGCACATAGAGGTAAAAATAGACTGAAGTTGAGCTATTTTCCTAGACTGAGTGGGTGTCTAATTCCTTAAGACACTGTTAAAAGGGGCAGTTTATGACAAGATCTGGGATGACTATAGTGACCTTGTGGGACTCTCTTGGAATGTGGTGGAAAAAAAGACATCTTTAAATACTGGTTATAGGTAAAAAAAAAAAAAAGTGGCTGTTTTGGATTAAAAAAATGGCCGTTAAGCATTTCTTTCAGGTATGAGGTTGAATGTCTGCATCTGTGCCGTTTATATCTTCTGCAAATCTGAACTCCTGGAAGTCCTTTAATATACTTTTGTCTTTAACTTTTGTTAAGGTCATAATGGTTTCCATCCCTGAATACTATGAAGGAAAGAATGTCCTCCTGACAGGAGCCACAGGCTTCATGGGAAAAGTGCTTCTGGAAAAGCTGCTCAGATCTTGTCCTAAAGTGAAAGCAGTGTATGTATTGGTAAGACACAAAGCAGGGCAGGCACCTGAAGCACGAGTAGAAGAAATTACCAGCTGCAAGGTATGTGTCATATGCTCACAAAGTACATCTCTGTCCTTCCCTATAATGTTCCCATTTCATTTTGAAAACAACTTTGGTTTGTCTAAAGCAAATTATTGTTGTTTAAATGTTTTTCGTTCTAACAGAAATATAAAATCCAAGACCTGGCAGTGCTTCTATGGCTGGTTTTCAAGCTGTTAGTCTCTAGCAAAGCCAGTAGTGGAAAATTATCCTGTATTTAATTCAGGAGGAGGATGTTCAGCTGTAATGCAGAACTGAGAAGTAAAACACCTGAGTTAAAGCTTGTTAAGAGAATGTATAATCAGGCGCAAGAGGCGGTGTGGATGGGGAGTTGTAAGATGGGATTGAGTACCTTCTTTAGATCTCAAGCAAGTCACTTCTTCTCCTTGTGCCTTATTTTCTTTTCTGTGAGATGAGGCTTAGTACTTCCTTTTTCTTGATTGCTCTATTGGATCTACCAGTAAGCAAGAACATGTGATCTAACAGGTTGTTTAAATAGCTTATGTTTGTAAACAGAACAGAAATGTTTGTCTTAATAGATTCTATTATGGATTTCTGTTAGTCATACAGATTAGTATAAACCTGTGACAACAAAGGAAAGGCACTGAAATTCTGTGCTGTGGAAGTATTAAAGTGTTTATCTAAAAGACTATCTGTGCATGCTGGGTGGGATACTTTCCTCCTGAAAAGACTCCTTACCTTAATATTCTGGTGAGCTAAGCTGGGCATTCTTACTACATGCAGAACCATCCATTGGTGTTGCCCACTCTGTAATACAGAGTATCCCGTTTATGATGAGAAGGATGAACAGGAAGGGGACAGATGCTTAGTATGAACTTTGCTAAAGCAGAGTTTATTTCTATCCAGGTCTTTCTCTATGGGATATGGGAGTTGGCAGTTTAACTTTTCAGGCTTAGGAAATATGTTGAAATGCAATGTAGTCTCTACCAAATGTGTGGTTAGAAGGTGCTTAAAGGGAATCAATAAGAAAGTATGAACGTGTTTAGGCTAGGAGAGGTAAGTTGTTTAAAGTAAGGCAATGAATTTCTATGACTCTGACTAGTTAAGATTACAGCAGATGTGAGGATGGCTGTGTGCGCCTAGTAAATTATTTTCTGTAACCATGTCAAAACTCTAGCTCATTGCTCAAAAGCATCTGCTTGCAGTCCTGTGCAATGTCATAGAATGCAGCAGAATGAGTTACAGTGGGGTTCTGTCTTAAAATCAAGTCACAAATTATTTCTACATAAAACCCTCAGTTTGTCACTCCCTGAAACAAGGAAAAGATCTCCCGACCAAACTCTGAGATGAAAAAGGAAAAGTTTCTCAACCCCTTTTTTGTATACACTATTACCCAAATAAAAAGTGGAGAATATTCGGGCAGGGGGAGAGTAGCAGTAGTGTGGGCTGACTTAAACTTCAGTAAGACTTAAGCCTCAGCATAGCTTTTGGGAAACTTGTGTTGTAAAAGGTGTTTAAATTTGAGTCCAAATCTTCTGCTTGTAGTCTGTTTTCTCAGCAGGAGTTGGTATGATCTGATGTTTTTATGAGTCTCGGTGAATACTTATTGCTGGAACAGGTTCACAACAGAAGTTCTGGTAAGCAGGACTACTGCTTGAGGTAGTCCTACATCTTAGTCCCCAGAGTGAGAGCATAAAGAGATGGTGTTGCACATCTATGCAGACATGTAGGTAGGGTCAGATATTTGTTCTGTCTTCATCGCATGGTGAGACAAATTAGATTGAAAGTGTATTGTTTAACCGGCACTAATGTAATCAAGATTCTTCCAAAAGACTATGAACACTTTTCATAGGATATGTTGTCTTAAGTTGTCCAGTTGTAAGAGCCCTGCCAGTAATTTTTCACAGTTTGGATGGGCTCATTAAGTGTTCTACAGATGCTTGGACATTCTGTTTCTTGAAGAGTTGAAAATCTAAATGGGTGAATGTGATAATTAAAATAAACTGAGCTGCAAATAGCCAAAAAATGTTGAGGTTTCTACTTCCTTTGGACTTCAGGTATATAATTCCTCTGTTAATTTGCCATATGTATTGCGTGTGCTCTAGGTGTTTGTTTTTGTTCCTCACTGTACTGGTATCAGTGCTTGTACGAGGTATGTAGGAATAATGTATGGCTATGGAGGTGAAAAGGGGCAGAACAGATATAACATACAAACTAAAAGTACCAAACCGGTTCTTTAAGTGCTTATCCATGGGACTGCTTTTCTATTATAATGCATACCACACATTAATATGATTAAAGGTAGTTACTTCACTTCCCTGGAGGCAGGTACCATCATTCCAACTGAAAACATAGCAGGTTCATTTTCGAAATGACAAAAGGCTTCCTGCCCTTAGGTAAGCACTGTTCACTGTACCATGTGAACTAAGAATTGCAGAGGCTTTAAATGCTGTCTTGGCAGCTTTGCCCTTTAAGGGGAAGCTTCATGTTTGGGAGATCAGTTCAAGACCTCTATCACTGGAGATGTCCCATATTCTCACTATAGCATTACCGCTACTACTTTAGGTGGCCACGCAGTGAGCTGCATTAGCTTACAGTTGAGCTGAAAAAATAGCTACAAAACCCTGTTTTTTTCAGCTGGACCAGCAAGCTTGTACGCTCACGCAGCCACTGGGCTACTTGCTATTGCGAGTGCAGGAGAAACTACATGGAAATGAAGAAGTTGAGAGGGACCAATCTGTTTGGAAGCAGTACAAACTTATAGTGCCTTAAGAGTCATGAAACTGTACCTTTAGGTGACTTAATTTATAGCTGAAAATGAATTGACTTCATTCTGTAAGAAAATGTGTTTTACTATATGCATTCAGTATAACTGCATGCTTAGGGGGGGGGAAAAGTACTGCTGTGATTTTAATACATTTTCATTGACTTGTGTTGAAGCAGTTGCTAAGATATTTGCCCCTGTACAATTAAGAAGAGGGGTCTGCTCTGGTGAAACTTTCAAGTGTGTTTTATTCCCACAGTACTATTTTGCTCAGGAAAACTTGCATACTAATGACTGTAAGATGAGGCAAGAATTTTTATCTGTGTGTATTAAGCCACATGGTTAGAATCCAGTTAATTATGAGGAGAATATATGAAGGAATATAATATGGGTGAGATTTTTTCAGTGAGAATAGTTGAATACCAATTTGATAAGACTCAATCAGATGTACATAGCCTTTAACCCTGCCTTTTTCTTTTAACTAGCCAGAGAAACACTTTTTTAATCTGGAAGTTCCCCAAAAGTGGCATAATTCCAGGATAGCATTTCTTGAATCACTGGAAACTTTTAAAGCTTGATGAAAGCTTTCTAAACCTAAAAAACAGCATGACTCGTGCAAGTCTGCAAGAACTTGAATAGTTATTATCAAACTTGGGAAGTGGGCAGACTTTTCCCTTCTGTTAAAAGAAAGGAGATGACAGTATTTAGACTGCTACTTAAAATTTCTTTGAGTCCTGGTGTCTAATAGACACTATTCCTTCTTCTCGTACTGATAGGGATGAGTATTAAAAAAAAAAAAAAACTAAGTGCAAATTGAAGTCTTACTACCTTCTATACAACACATGCAATACTGCTTTCACTCTATGGGATAAAGTGTACACAGCGTCATTGCTGAATATGTTGATGGGAGGTCAGTAAAATGTTGTTGTACTATTCCTAACACACTTTTCTAACTTACCTCCTTCTCAAGATCATCAGTATAACTCTGTATAGGCAGAAAATGTGGGTTTTTTCTTCGCTTACATGAAATGTATCTTTTATCTTCACTGGCTATTAGTTTGAATTTTTAGTTCTGTTTTTTTGACAGCTCTTCGACAGGTTGAGAGACGAGCAGCCAAACTTCAGAGCAAAAATAATAGTAATTACGAGTGAACTTACACAGCCTGAACTGGACCTTAGTGAACCAATCAAGGAAGAACTTATAGAATGCATTAATATTATATTTCATTGTGCTGCTACAGTCAGATTCAATGAAACACTAAGGTAAGTCTAAAATTCTGTATACTCTGGTCTGGTAAACCAATGGTACTCAAAGGGAGGGGGTAAATCAGGTGTCTGTACAATCTTGCAAATATTCAGCCTGTCAGGCTACTTCACGTACTGTGATGTTTGTGTACTTGGTCAATTTCATGATGCCCCTTAAGTTTGAGGGAAAAGATTATTACCTTTTCTCAAGCTGTTGGGTTTTCATTTGCTCTTCTTAGAAAGATGGAGGCATGTTATTTAAACCTGCTTTGCCAGAGGTTAGAATTACACTATTCAACATGGAAAAGTTCATGTCTTTTTAAAGCTTTAGGCAAAAAGACAAATCCATTATTAGTGCTTAGAAACGAAATTATTTTTGTACTTTTGTTATAGGCCCCTCAGGTTTTGTTTGTTTTGGGTTTTTTGTTTTGTTTTTAACTAAATTCCTGTGCCTGAATTTCAAAGTCTCTTTGAAGGGAAACTGTTGAAGAGACTAGGGAGCACGTTGCTATTCCAAGTCTTCCTAGCATCATGTGTTGCTCTGATCTCTGGGATGAGTAGAAAGGGTATGAGTAAGCGGTAGCTATATGTACTGTGCTCACTAGTAATGTTAGAGCTTTTTTCCTAGTGTGTGAAAGGGAACACAAACTATTCCTTTAGCCTTCCTTGTTAGAAGGGGAACGCACGTTTTCAGAGGATACAGTTTTGCCAAAAAGTTATGTGGGGAAAGTTCTAGCGCTTCCTGTCTACCTGATGAACAAATAGGAGATTAAATACTGCTCAGCTTTCTCTGTGTCTTCAGAAAGTCCTTCATTAGGAAGAATAGAGGTTTGCATTGGAGGGAGTAGGGAGAAGTAGATGCATAGGGAGAAAAGTGAAAACTAAAAGTTAAACTTCATGTTGTACAGAAAATTTGTTGAGGAAATACTAGAGAAAGGAGTACCAGAAGCAAGAAAAGATTGTATTTGCCTTTTAGCAAAAACAATGACTTGATTTAGTGTTGAAACACTTGAATAAATATCCAATTTGGGTAAATGACTTTGAGGAATATCTCATCTTTTTTTTTTTGGGGGGGGGGGGGAAGTGAGGTGAAGTAAAGCAACTTTGAGATAAACCACTTCTCAACTCAGGTTTTCTTTGAGTTGTTACAAAGATTGGCACTACCTCTCTAAGAATGCTATACTGTATGCAGAAATGTCATAAGGTAGCCCATGTTTATCACTGTTTCATGGTCTTGAGATGTTAAAGAACTGACAAAAGCCCAGAGGGACTTCAAAACAGTTTGCAAGGCTGGTGGAGTTGGGTCCTGGTACAAAAAGCCTCTGGCAGTTTCCGCTTTCTTGGCGGGCCCAGTATGTTGTTTAGCAAAATAGAAAATGCGAGCATTTCTTAGGTGCTCTGGCCTCAACTCTTTCCTAACAGATATGCTGGAATGGTTGGAAGAACCTTACAAATCTGAAGACCACCTAGAGCAGCCTTCATCAGATATTTAACAGGAATAACTAGTGTAAAGTTAAAAATGTTTGGCTTGGGGCCAGTGGTAGGAGTAAAGTCAAGAAAGCAAAATACTCTGGGCTTATTTTGGAACTTTTCCTAATTTGTATTTGCTGTATACTTCTGTATCTTAAAATGGTGCATACAGCTCTGATTATGAACTCCTTCCTTTGACTTCTTGAAAGAGGCAGTGAAGACTGAGAATAATACTCTTATCTAAAAAAAAAGTAACTTACTGAGAAGTAACACTTTCCATTGATGTTAATTGCTTTGGGATAGTGGTCCCCCCTCTCCTGTCCCCCCAGTGCTTCAGTAATAATGTGTGATAAAGCAGTCTTAAACTTGGTGCATATTTGGGGGGGGACCAAGGGGTTTTTTTTGTTAATTTAATACTTTATTGCAAAGACTTTGATAAAGCTTTATTCAGCTGTATTCTTGAAACTTAATTGACTTAGTACATGGTGTACAAGAAGACTAGTGCCCATGGTAAGTTTTATAGACTAGAGAGAATAACTGAATTGTATAAAATAATCATAGTAGTTGGTCAGTAAGCTGTGTTCTGGTGGGAATTGTAGAGATATACGTACTCTCCTACAGTGTCCTTAAGGACTCTGTTTTAATGAGAAGCAGTGAAGTTGGAGGATGAAAGTGTGGTTCTTGGTGGTTTTCCTTTTTTTTTTTTCCCCTCCCTTCCTGTAATACTGTTGTGCTATTGAGCCTTGTGCTATCCTACAAGAAGGTGCTAGTCTCCAACTTACTAGCCCTCTGAGCCTTCCTTCTGAGTTGTTGACCTAACTCAACTTGAAGTTAAATGCATGCTGTTAAAACTGACATGCATCTCATGTGGCAGCTAGGTGTTGTGTTGCATTATTTTATTAATATTTTATTAAAAATGTAGGATTGGGATTTAGCTTAAGGAGATCAAAGGTATGCTGACTTTCCCACTCTAGTAATGGAGCATGAGGATGACAGTAAGAACAGGGTAAAACTTAGGAAAATTATCCTGAACATTGGGAGATGTTCTAGATTAAGACTGCAGCATATTGTTCTAAGCAGAAAGTTAGGACATTGTCTATGATCCTTTTCTGAGGAGGGTGGGGTGTTTCGGAATACTTTATATACCCATCACTGAGGCATTTAGAAGTGAATTGACTAGTTATTTCTTTTTGCTTGTTTTTTGTCTTGCTTTCTGCTAATCAGATTTCTGTTTAATCAACAGAGATGCTGTTCAGTTAAACGTGACTGCCACACAACAGCTCCTCTTCTTGGCACAGCGAATGAAGAATTTGGAAGTGTTCATGCATGTTTCGACTGCCTATGCATATTGCAATCGAAAACAGATTGAGGAAATAGTTTATCCACCTCCTGTTGATCCCAGGAAACTCATAGATTCTCTTGAGTACGTGTTATGTTTTATGAAGCTACTTCAGTAGTCTGTAACCACTTGCTTCCTAGTAATGAAGTACCAAAAAAGGTTAGGAACCTGAAAGATGAAGAAATTAGCTTACGCTGTCCTGTAAGTCTGGCAGCATGGCTGATACTTCCCTTTTCGGTAAAGGAGATGGGCTGAGGTTTTATGGTTACTTTCAGCTGAGCTAGGCGTGGAGTAGTACTGAAGGAGGGGGATGCTCATATCTATTCATGATGCCTCCTATGTGCTGAGAGTGGCAGTTTTTCAGCTGTATGATGAGCTGAATCAGGAGCTATTAGAAACAAAAAAGCTGTGCTGTTACAAGTACGCTAGCATCGGCATTGTGAAGGGAAGGGATAAAAACAAGACAGTCCCCTTCAACAGCAGCCTCTACTACATCCACCTAAATGCCATGGCAAGATCAGTCTGAGATACTGAAATAATATTATTTAACTGCTCAGAAACACAACTGTAGAAGTAGTTCCGTTAGGTATTCAGAGAGCGCAAACACTAAAAATCTGTTTCTGTAGCTTTTTAGTCTTGAATTGGGCATTACTGGGGGAGGAAAGTTACTCATTCTATATTTTATTTTCTGTGTATATTAGCTGTCCTGAGGTCTTATTTGCTAGCTGTCAAACCCTAACTGAAACAGGCGGCAAATACGGGATAACTCAAGTGTAATGTAATAAAGGAATAATCTTGTCTCTAAATCAGTCTCTCCCTTCTTCCCTGTCATACAAAATATCACCCCTTGTAAGAGAAGTATGAAACTAAAAATAACTAATTAAAAAGTAAAATATCTTCTTTAACTTGTTATGATAGATGGAAAAGCACTAACATTAAAAACAAATGAGCTGCTACCTAGAATGCACATTGAACCAACCTGTTTTTATAATGTTGACTTTAAATACACTTTAAAATGAGATATTCTGAAATAGGCATATTTTTTCTATCTTTTCTTTACAAAAGCAGGATAAATATAACTTAAACTGCTTGCTTTGGGCTTGGACAGCTGTCTGTATTTTAGAACTCATGGCAATGAGGGGAGGCTTTTGTAAACTTACACAAGGATGATCTCTCTAGCCAACAGCTGACTGAGACACATAGAAACAGATTTGTGTCCCTTTCTGGGCTTTTCTACCCCTCTTCCCACCCCAGTTCATATCATGAAGGCAGTCTGATGCATGTCAGCTTTGATTGTAACAGAACATTGGGGAATAAGAATAACAATGATGGCTAAATTCTGTTTATGTGGCTAAGATGTTGGGTGGCTGAGGCAAATAAAATCCAAGTCCTGTTTTGAAGTGGAGAACACCAAAGTAGCAATAGTTCAAGAGGCACACCTCTGTTGTGCTTGTGTGCTATGAAGGTTATTACAATTTTAAATACAAACTGCTGAATGAATTGGGAAGTGAGATGAAATTGAAATACTTAACTAAATTAAGGGGAGAAACATGGTGACCCAGCTTGCCTCAGAGGTGTGGGATTGCTTAACACCACAAAGGTTTAGGTGATGCTTGTAATACAGCTGGGACTCTTTTCCAGTGGCATCACTTCCTAGGTCACTTAATGCTAACTGAGGAGCAGTGTGCCTGTGTCCCAAAGACTAACTTGCTGTGTCTGTACTTCATGTTTGAGAACTTAGTTGATAGAATTGGGATTATTGTAAAGGAATGTACTACTTGCTCTATAGTTGGTGTATAATAAATTATTTACTTGGGCAAAAAAGTAAATAGTGATACACGTCTTTCAGTGGACACTGAACGTGCAACCCTTCTTTCTTTTACTGAGAAACTTGTTTTCATTTCAGTCTTTATCCCTTTTTCTTTAAAGGACAAAAAAAAATTCATGGTAACTTTAACAACAAAAGAAAAAAAAAAGATTTGATATTTAACAAAGTTCATAAATGTACTTACTTTCTACCAGTACACCATATGAAATAGTTCCAAAACACTCTTGGAACTGGGTACATGTTCTGGTGAAAGATTTTTTTTTTTTGTTCTTGGCATTTACTTTCAAATGTTTAGGTTTTAATGGTTTAATCTGAAACAAAATGAGCATGAAGTTAGTATAAACAGTCTTCTGTAAGTTGGTAGTAATGTCCTTAAACAAACCAGCCTAACTATACTGCTGCTGTAGGATCTCAAATATTACATTCTTCCTTAAGATCCCTTTTCAGAAGGGTTCTATATATGCGTTTGATACCTTAATTTAAATGGTGGTATATAATCAAAATGAGTAATAGACAGGCTCTATTAAACTTGATTTTTCTGGCCTCTGGGATTGGCCTTCAGTTTAAATAAGAAAAAAAACCCCTAACTCTTATATTTTGATGAACAGTATTTTAGGAGGCTATGTGGCTTTAAAGTTAAGCGCAGTATAAGCTGTCAGCAGACACTTATTGTTTGATATGCAAATGCTTATGGAAATATTTTACAACTTCCAGCTGTTTAAAGTAGAAAGAAGTATGTGACATGCTAACTTCAGTGGGAGTTGGTGTTAAATTCTGAAAATCAAGCTGAGACTTAAAGTGTACTAGTTTAGTGTTAGATACTGGGGTAGTTGTAGAAACATGAAATACAGAACTGAGTTTTTAATTATTGCCTAAATTTCTTCACAGAATTTCTTGTTCCTCTGTGCTTATGTAGCTTCTAGGGGAATGGTAATGCTTTGATGGCTTCAGTGTGTTTTTTTGGTTGAGGGTTTGGGGTTTTTTTTGCCTTGGGTGGTGTTTTTGAAGAAGAGATTGGATTTTAATTTTACTTTCTAAAGTATTTTTGATTTATCTGGTTATCCTTTTTACATACTGCTTTCGACCCCGTCCCCCCCACCCCCAGTGAAGCAGCATGTGGTAATTTACGCTTGCCTCTTATTTTGTTTCTTTAGGTGGATGGATGATGGCCTAGTGAAAGATATTACTCCTAAACTGATAGGCGACAGACCTAATACTTACATATACACAAAAGCCTTAGCCGAATATGTAGTACAACAAGAAGGTGCAAAATTAAACACAGCCATTATAAGGCCATCTATTGTTGGTGCTAGCTGGAAGGAGCCTTTTCCTGTAAGTCATTGAGTTTTCACCTGACCATCTTGCCTGTAAACTGTAGTACGTACTGTCAGCCTGTTTATCTAGTCACCTTTGTAGAGGAAAATCTTTTAGACTATGAAGTTGTGGCTTGGTTGCTTCTGGATAACAACTCTGATACAAAAGCTGCCAAATATGGTATTCTTACGTGGAAAACTTAGGGGTAAATTACTTCAATCATAGAACAATACACTTCTATCACAATGGGATATACTATTTCACACACTAAATAAATGGTCAGCTTTTTACTCCATGATTCTGTGTATCTTCATCTGTTTTTCCCTCTTCAAGATGCTTTGGTATGTCCGTACCGGCAAAGGATGACTAGGAAAACTGGGGACTGCAGGACATTAAAATGTTTTGGCTCTGCTTCTTGTAGTCAAACCCTGTAAGCTTTGCAGGGGATGGCATAAGTTCTATGTACCGTATGCTATATTGATATATGGCATATGTACTATATGCTTCCTCCTATATGGGAGATTAGTGTTGGAATACCTTCTCCAGTTCAAGACTGAATGTCTCAAGCCCTTAAAATCCATATAATTAACTTTGCATGCCTTTTTGAGTGTGTACAATGTACATGTCAGACCAATAAGTATATAGTGTCTAAATGCTGTCATTAAAGATGAGCAAGAATGTCTTCTGTTTGAAAAACGAAAAAACTAATAATCGATAGCAAAACTGCTTCTCTGTTTTCTGAGTTGCTAGAAGCTAGCCTACAAATACTTGTAAACTTGAATACTTTCAACATAGACATAATTATACAGACAACACCCTGCAGTTTATTCAATAAGAAATAAACAAGCTAGCATCTCACTTTGAAGGACCAGTGAATCTATGGGTAGATCTCATCTGAGTCATAGCAACTTGTTACATCACCAGATTTTGCTATGGAAGAACTTCATTTAGAGACATGGAAATTAATATCTTGCTCCTCTTTATTCTCTTTTCCCTCCACCCCTTCCACGTGTAGAAACTTGTCAAATTTTCACTTGAAACTGCTGACTTAAGTATACTCTAACCGAATCCTTTCCCTCCCCCCTGTTCATAATAGGGATGGATTGATAACTTCAATGGACCTAGTGGTCTCTTCATTGCTGTAAGTAACGAATATACTTAAATTTTTTTCCTCCTTTTGGAAGGCAACAAAGCTTCATATGTTTTACTGGTGAGTCTTCTGTCTCTTTGTTGTTGTTTTGTTCTTTAAGGCAGGAAAAGGAATTCTTCGAACAATGAGAGCTTCCAACAGTGCAGTAGCAGATCTTGTTCCAGTAGATGTTGTTGTCAATACGACACTGGCTGCAGCCTGGTATTCTGGAGTTAATAGGTATAACAGGTGACAATAGAGTACCAAGTATTTTGAAATGATACTATGTATTAATAAATCAGTCTTCTATTGAGTTTCTAATCAGTGCCCTGCTATTCTCCCAGGACAAAGGAATCTAAGGTTCTAACAGCATTAATCCCTCAAAGTGTAACTTCCTTATGCCAAAGAGGAAGACATCATCTACTGATACTGTTGTACAAGCTATGCCTTAAAATTCTTTCCTGGGCCTTGTTGTAATCAATACAATCTACAGTAATGTAGGTGACACCTTCTCTGAAAGAAAAGACATATGGTAGTTAAAGGAGAAAAATACTGGAAGATGATAGAGAAAGCAAAAAATCTAACATAGGACTGATGCTTTCTGCTTTTTGTAAATGATGCTGTTGAGGGAAAGGATAACTCTGGGTATGTCTTTTGTCTGTCTTTTTAGAAGGTTGTTTGTCTTCTAACTTGCTCTTTTGTCTTTTTCCCCCAGACCAAGAAATGTCATGGTGTATAACTGTACAACAGGTGGCACCAATCCTTTCCACTGGGGTGAAGTTGGTATGACATGTTTCTTTTTTTCATAAGCTTTAATAGAAAAATAAGGTCACATAATAAAAGCACAGGCTATAATCCGTAAGTCATATTGCACTTTTACTGTTGAAACTAGTATGATAGCCATACCTCTCAATTTTGCAGTGTATTGTGCTTTTTCATTATCTTCCATTGTTAATTCTCTCCCCTTGTAGCATTATCACTGTTTTATCACTGTTTCATTTTGTTCTTGGGAGTTTTTTTATTCCATTATAACTTAAACTATGGGAGAACGGATCTTTCTGTTTTGATGCTGCCATGGCCTAATCTTCAAAGTGTGGGTAGTGTGCAGAGAAAAGCATTGCTCAGAGGAGCAGTAGTGATGTGGGGTTTAATGCCAACTTTACTAAATACATACGGATAAACAACCCACAACTAGATGTTTTGTATATCTGCATAATTGAGAGGTATGATAATAGTTTTGCACTTGTGTAGCTCTTTGTTTGGCTCAAGTTAATCGTTTGTTGAGGCGGCTTTTTTAATCTTCAGATAGCTACATGAGACTTCAACTATTCATGTACAGGGAAAAGTAATCTTTAAGAAAGTATGGCCACCTATTTTCAACTCTTAGATATCCTGACTAGAGTATAACTGACGTGCCAAAAGCTTTGGAATAGTTTTTGTTATAAATAGCAATACAAGCTGACTGGCATGGTAAAGCTGTTCATTAGCTTTCAGTTTTTTAGAAATAGAGTTCTTAAGCTCAGATCATTTTTTCTTTCAGTTAACTTAAATACTTAAATCTATTTTATTTCTATTGAATGCTTTCTTCGTGCTTTTTACTTGCTTTTGCCCATTTTATATATATCTGTATTTATAAGCCTTATTGCTTCAGCCAAACTTGGAAAATGCTGACTTCATTTATATCTGAATTTGAATCAGGGTATTTAAACACTGTCTATAACAACAGCATAAAGTTACAAGAGATAATACAAAGATGAGGTGAATTTCAATGTAACTTTTTAAGACACTGATCCTGCATATATGTTGAATATTTTCAGGTGTCAGCAGGAGTTTCTTATGGAGTCCCATCCTAATTGCTTTTTTCTTAATGCTTAAATATGGATAAGTTGTTTAAAAATGTCATTTGAAATGCACTTCAGATGCTTGCAAAGTCCTCAGTCCGTTTTTAACGCAAGAGATTAGAATAGCCTTCTTCATGAAATATAGATGACTATTTAAATAGCTTTACATGCTATATAAACTGAAATTGCTGTGAATTTTTGAAATCAACAACTTCTAAGGTAGGGAAGAGGAACAGAAAGAGAGAAGCTACAATAAAATACGATACTGAAGATGAAGGCATAAAAGATCTCTTGGTTATAATAAGAACCAGTTTAACAGTATTCTAGGTTAAAAGCTTATGACTCCTATTTTCTGTGGATTGTAGATGAGTTAGGGTGGCTATTTAAATAACATACTGAAGTAAATATTGTACACTGTAATGTACTTTGAAAACCATTAAATTTATACATGGTTATTATCAAAGCTGTTACGCAACTTTTCTTTCTCAGAATATCATGTAATTTCTACTTTCAAGAGGAATCCTCTCGAACAGGCCTTCAGACGGCCCAATGTAAATCTAACTTCCAATCACCTTTTATATCACTACTGGATTGCTGTAAGCCATAAGGCCCCAGCATTCCTATATGATATCTACCTCAGGATTACTGGAAGAAGCCCAAGGTAACGGTGACTAGCTCTGTCTTGTCTGTTCCTCTGACTTTTAAACAAAGCTATGCTTACAGTATGATGTATATTTATTATTTTTTTAACTTTTTCTTCCCCTGAATGCTTTGTGACTAAAACTCAGCCTTTTTTTCCTGAGAACAGGTCCTTGAATTCAAAGTGACTTTGAACTTTCTAGCAAAAATGAGGATGTTTTTGTTGGGTAGTTTAGGGGTTTGAGTAGTCAAGGTAAACAGAATTACAAGATCTAGCAAGTGATATTTGTTCTTGGATAATAAATATTCAAAATATGTTGATCCTTATTTTTTCCTACAGGACACCACGTTAATTTGAATTTCAAGATAAATCCATTAGAAGGTGCAGTAAGGCACCCTGACTTTAGTTTACAATCCAACCCTCTCTTGTGTCAATATTGGACTGCAGTCAGCCATACAATGCCTGCATTTTTGCACGATCTTTTGCTCAGATTGACAGGTCATAAACCATGGTAAGAAGGACAGGGCTAAAAATACCTTGCTGGTAAGGTGGTGGAGACTTTTGAAGAAGACGTGGCATGGGCACTACCTAGATTTACTAACTATCAGCAATAACAATCCAGTGGTGGCATTTCTAAGAGATTAATGACTGGCTCAACAATGTTGTCCAAGATATGTCTCGGATCAGAATCCTAGTCAGTCATTAAACTCCAGGAAGTGGCTTGCATTAAGATTGTTGTTGCTATTATAAACTGAAAATGGAATGGGAGACAGTTAATAATTGCGGGTTATTCCTGTAGATGATACAACTTGATCTGGTATGTTGGTTTGTATCATCTCAACATTCCATTCAGTTTATAATACTTACACTAGTATCTGGCTAACTTCTTATGTGGTGAAAATGGCATAGCTCTGCTAAATAGGCTAAACTATTAAGTGGAAGGAATATACGATGTCACTTCAATTTGTTTCAGATTTGCCAAGCCATATGAATTTAACTCACTGCATATATGTTATGTTTTCAAAAGTATTTGTCTTCAGACTCTATAAAATCTCCACTATTAACACAAGTGAGTATTCATTCATTGTCCTGTAGTCTAGGTCTGTCTTACAAGGAGGGGAAAAGTTAATGTAACAGACTTGGCACTGGATCAGTAGAAGGAAGCCATGTAAGTGGTTTGTAGGAGAAAACTTCTAAACTGCCTTGGGTTCTGTTGTTCCAAGCCTACTCGATAGTGTAATACTCACAGCAACAGTAGTGGCAGGAGGCTGTGCCTGTATAGTAATCTTCCCACATTAAAAAGATGTAAGCTCTTCAGATCAAAAGAAGGTATTGAACGTACAAGTTCCTACCTTTTAGGTTCTTTTGCAATTTTAAGTTATTATTAATAAAAATAGATAGAAATTCCCTGACAGATGTGAAGACTTCACCGCTCTCTAAAAATAGTTATACTATAAATGCCAACCTACTGTCTTTCAAATGGTTAGGAAGTAGTACTGCCAGAACACTGTCAGTCTTTAAAAGGCGTCTAGTTTTTTAAGTATTTGATCAGTGGGAGTAAAACAAGGCTGTGAATAATCATGTTGTTTAGAACACTCTTAGCAGTTTTATATTGTAACACTGGGAATGTTGAATCTTGTTTTTGCTCTTCCTGGAGTTCTTACTTGATGTCCAAAGATGGAATTTAGAACTTTAATCAGTATTAGTACAATTGGTGACGTTAAATATGTATTTTCTAGCCTGTCAAGTATTACTGATACGAGTATTCCTAATTAGTTTAATATAACAGTGGGTGGGTGAGTTTCCTATCATGCACAAGATTTCCAGTTTGGAGGAGGGATGGAAGATTGATCTAAAACAAGCTATTGTTCAGTCATTAAGAGGTATTGTTCAGTCATTAAGGTTACTCAAATGCACTTGAAAGAAAAGTGTTTGATACCCAGCCCACTCACAGGAATATAGCTTTCATTATATAGTGCTTTTTTTTTTTTAAGCATTTAAAAAATAGGAGCCTGCAATAGGAGCAGTAGAAGCAAATAAATATATAGATGCAAGCAAGACATGCAGTGTTAAATCCTAATGGGCTTCATGTGTTGTTTAATAATAGGAGAAATTTGAGACAGATCTTTACTCTTCTACTTTTTTTTAGTCTTCTGGCTCAAAGTACTTTGAAAGCTGCTTTAACTGATGGGCTTACAATGTCTGGGAGACAGTCATTGTATAGGGATGTACTACTGTTGCTGTGGTCATTCTGTCTAGTTGACAAAATGGTTTTAATTACCAGGTGGCATGTACTAGGAAACTTCTAAAGTCTTGGAAACATTGTTGGAGATTCTTAAACTCGATATAATGCTGTTCGGAGTGAAGAAGGGCTGGCTTAATCTAAAATGTGACCTTTTCCAACGTGATTTAGCAGAAAAACTTGAGCAGTATAGCAAAAATGTAGTAAAATCAGCACAAGAAAATTCAAATACTGTGCTAACTTGACTTCACATGGTCGATGGCCTGCCCTCTCTGTGCTGAGTCTGAATACACTTCTGAGGACTTTATTGTGTACAATGTAGGAAAAACTCTAAGCAATGAAATTACTGTGTAGGTTTAACTGCACTGTTGTCATACTGTCAGGATATTGTACTGCAACTGAATGAGAAATTTTTAACAAGTGGAAGAAATAGATCAGGCCTATGACCTTTCAGAGCTAAAGGATTATGTTCATAATAACAAAAAAATCTTCCTGTTCAGGGTTGGTTTTTTTTAAACTTATCTGTTGAAATCTCTGCAATATGAAATCATTCTTTTGCACCTCACTCGTGGAAGCAATGTTTTTAGTGAGATGGAAATCTCTGCTGTTTTTGCATCTAGTTGAAGGTTCTTGAATTTAGCAATTCTCTGATAATATTAACAGTAAGGAAAGGGAAGGAAGAAATAATGCATATAATATTTCTTCCAAATTTTATAGAAAGAACATGTACAGTAAGGATTGGCATAATGAAGATTTAGTATTTTATACTAAATACTTACGACTGTTATAGCATTGTGCAGTTACGTAAATAGTGGTGATAATCCTTAGCATCCAAGTTTAAGGATAGTGTTGTCAGTAGCTTGCCATATATACTTAGTTTTGTAGCAAAGCTTATTAATTGTCTAACTTTAATATAAGGCATAGTTCTCTCTTGTAACTTTGCATAGTGCTTACCACAACAGAACCATATGTTATTTAAAAACAATTCAGTATATTGAAATCTTAAAGCCTTTAAAACACACACCCAGCAGATCTTTCCAATTACTCTGGAAGAACAGAACGCAGCATGAAATACTTAAAGTTGTAATTCAGGGATTTCTCCAGCAATTCATTTTCTGTTACTGCTTCTTAGAAAGCTGAAGAGAAGGTGTGGTTGATGTATGTAGGGAGGTGTAAAGGACATAATTTCATATCTATCATTTCAATTTAAAGCTGCTTAAAACTTAACACGAAGCACCTTTCACATTTCTGGTTTGTAAGACAGTAACTGAGTAAAGAGTATACTTCTATTGAATAGATCAATATGGTTTTCCCTCTTGGAAGCACTTTTAAGTTGTGCACTTAAAGGAACCACAGAGCTGCTGGAAAGATAAGCATTCCAGTGCTATGTCTTATGCTTCAAAATTTACAGCCAAATGAAAATCTGAACAAAGACGAATCTGAAAGCTTGTTTTATGTATTTTAGAGGAATCCTTTTAAAAAAAAAAAAAATTAATTACCTCTAATGCTTATGTGGAGACTTGCAGTTTGGCAGCCTGTAGATCCACTGAAGGATCAGTCTGTATTTAGCATCAGAACTGTTTTTAGCCTGGAGACAATAGGTTGTGTGTAAGACTTCTTCAAAATGCAGTCATAACCTTAAGCCAGGTCACTTTTGATTGTCTGGTATAGAAACATGCTCACCTAACTTACAGATAATTGAATTAACTATTGCTTAAAACTTTTAATTCCTGTGATGGGCTTCTCAAACTGTTGTAATGTATTTTGTGTTAATGGCAGTAAGGACAGCCTAGTAGAGGCGAAATTCCACTTAGTATCTAGGTGAAAGTCTTGCATGCTGTCACACTGACTTGCTGACTGCCGCTAGTGTTCCGTTCTTCATGATGATCAGCAGGTCTGGCTTTTTTTTTCTGTCTTTAGCTTATCAAGAAGGTGTGATACAATGCTTGATATTATACTGACTGGTTATATATGGCTTTGATATTTGACTTGTATCCAATGGCTATCTCTGGAACAACCTGTGGAGTATATATTTCAAAACTTCAGGTTGAGAAAGAAAGTTCTGTTATGTGTATTCATGCTCTTTTTCGAGTCGTGTGTGTATTCCCATTTGCAGGAGGAATATGGTGCCATTGAACTTACAAAACTTAGTCTGCCAGAGCTACGTGTCCACTAAATGATACTCATTGCTGACACCTCTGAATATGAGAGGCTGTTACCATACTTCTTTTTCTTTAAAAAAAAAAAAAAAGTGTAGTTTCATGTTGATTTAGTGCAAACTAACAAGCTGTCACCAAGAGAGTTGGTCCTCTTCTGCCAACTTTGTAATTGATCTAGCAGTTGAGAGAATGTGGAGACATTTGATTCTTTTGGCTGATAGATCAAGAAACTAACCCTACAAAGAAAAAAAACGATTTTCCACTGGTGAATTGAATCAGCTGGTTCTGTGGCCAGTCACTAAATCCAGTTTGAGTTGGAGGGAGGGGAAAAAATCTGTAGCTGAAGTAAACAACTCTTTTTAGCCACTTGATTTTTTTTTTAATCAGCTTAGCTATGCTTTAAAACTATATCCATAAGCAGAGACAGCAAGATTCCCAGCAGAGATTAGTCTTTATATTAGTTTAAATTTAGTTTAGTTTTTGTTTATAGAAAAGAGTGAAAACCAATGTCAGTGGCCAGTAACAAGCTCAAAATCTACACTTGTCTAATCAGATATTCATTTGCACCATTTAGTATTTTGCAGGGGCACAAGTGCAGTAGTCTAAGCACTCTAACTAAAACTCAACTGCTCTTCCAGCTTAGCATAAGAACACAAACTGGGGAGGCACAACAGGGCAAATCAACTAAGTTAAATAATCTTAAGACTGTCAGTGGACAGACCTCTGCAAAAAGTCTAAGCACTTGGCCACCGTGTCCTGTTTGGCACTATTTTTGTCCAGGCCATTTTGCTATGAGGTCTCTTCTGGCTTACCCGACCAGTGATATCTTTGCTTTCCAAGTTTTGAGTTCTTTTCTGAATTTCTTGACTTAACTATTATGCTTTTTTTAATGTTCAGTTCTGTCTTGTTAGCACAGGGTATGTTATGGATGCACAGTCTAGATTCCTAATTATTTTTGAATCAGTGGAACTCTGGTTCAACTCAGCTCCCACTGTTGCCACCTTGCCCAACTGGTGAAACTATAAACAGGTGTTTTAAAGCATCTAGAAATATCTACTAATGAAATTAGCTGGTGGTCTAAAATTTGAATACAGGTCTGAATTTTACTCTGTAGATAAGTTCCTATGGTGTTTAAGGAAAAATATTTGTGCTTTTTGTGCTTCAGAGATACTCTGCTTTTTCAGTGGTCTCTGCAATTTGTATTACTCCATTTCATGAGAAGAAAGAGGCAATTTTGATATTCTCTTAGATACTGAGATGCCAGCCATTAGTGACAGTAGGGGACACTGATGTGATGCAAAATACTTTCTTTAGAAGAGTTTTTAGGACAATGTGCTATATCCCTTCTACAAGTACAAATGCATCAAGGCAGCTTTCAGAGAAAAATCGGTGGCTCTTATTGCTTCTGTGAACTGTATTGAACAAAACTTACCTTCAGAAAGACATTTCCTGTTAGTGCTGGGTTCTGCTTTCTTTGCCTTCCCTTCCCCTTTGCCCCCTGTGCTTAAAATAATCAGTGTATCCTGCTATAAGGATCAAATTGGAAGCAGTTCTGCGAGATGGAAATGGCTCAAGCACCCAAAGCAGGAATTTAATAGCATTAGGTTGTGTGGTACTAGTTAGTACTTACGAAAATCGAGTGACCATCTCCAGCACTGTAACACTTGAAACAATTTTCTTGTCATAAATGTTGGAACTTTGCATCTGAGAGACTGGATGACTCGCATTTTTTGGGTCCACTTCAGATAGTCTGATCAAATAGAAGCTTGCCCAAATTGATCCTTATAATTTCTCTGTACTCCAAGTGATGGTTTTGGTAGAGCTGCTTCTTCTGCATAATAAGGGGTGATGGAAGGTATTTCTGCATATTTTGAAGTAGCATAGAACTGATCACCTAACTAGTAGGATCTGCTATGATCTATCTGTGCCCTTAAATATTTTCCTGCCCTTTGCTGCAGTAACAGTAAGGTTAAGGGGCTAAGCCATATTTCTGGTGGCTTTAAGCCTTGATCTCTTAGTGACCATGATAAACCAATTTTGTTTTGTTACAGAGATCTGGTCTTGCAAGTGTGCAGGAAGATTAGGGAAACTTACTCCCTTGCTTAAAGTTGTCATGTGCCTATATTCTGCACTGTGCAATTTGACTCTTTCATCAAGTCAAATTGTTCAGTACAGCTAGGTATTCCAGTATGCTGAAGTGAAAAGTGTTCTGTGTTTGTGTCCTAAAACAAGAGTTACCAACAGAAGACAAGACTACAATCTTTTTTTTTGGGGGGGGGGGAAGAAACTTACTATTGCACTGGGAAGTAGGATTAGGAAAAAAGGACTGTCCTATAATTTCTGATTCTATATAAAGATTGGACAGCCAAAGTCCACTTTAATAATATGCAGAAACATCCTGTTGATCTAATATAACATGCTTTGGGTACAGAGCAAGATGGGATATGTTAACATAGGGGTGTGGGGTTGGAGGGGAAAAAATTTACAATCTTACTGTCTGTTTTTTCTTGTTTGAACTAATCTTTACCACTGTAAACTTGTACATTCCATGCCTTGGACTGTAGGATGATGAAAACAATAACACGTCTTCATAAGGCCATGATGTTAATAGAATACTTTACAAGCAATTCTTGGATCTGGAATACTGAAAATATGACTATGCTAATGAACCAGCTGAACCCCCAAGACAAAAAGGCAAGTAGCTGTGTGATGTGGGCATGGGGACTGAAAATGAAATATAAGCTCATTGATTTAAGATTGAATAAGGACATGAACTGGTAATGCTGCTTACTGTAATGTAGAGCTAACCCTAGTACTAACTTAGTGCTGGAGATTCCTGTCACATCCATTCAGTTGTGCCGGGGCTGTGTTATGAGCTAGATCAGTGATACGATCAGAGAGGAGGAAGGGCAGGAGCCCCTTGAAGGAAGCCTGATGTAAAAGATGGTTGTCTTTGGAGTGGCCTGATCACGTGGTCTGGTGTTGCCCATATATCAACCAAGTGGCCAAGCTGTAATGGTGTTACCTATATCATGAATAAAACAAGGCTTTACTTCTTGACTGCTGTCTCTTTCCCGAGGAACAGCAGGTGAGTTTTGAGGGACTCTTTTGCTTGTTTTTAAACTAGTAACAACTTTTATATACCCTTTTCATGCTTTGGCCAGAGAGCCTGTGTATTAAAAGAAATGTGAGTGTAAATTCTGTCACTACTTTCTGAAGCACACTCTTGCTGTGTGACTAAAACTGCCCCATGCAGGGGGAAAAGTGTAATGGAAGCAGGATGTCAGAAGAGTCCCAAAGGTTGTTGAGGAAGAACAAAAATTTGAGTGCAGGGTCTGAGTAAGAGTGAATGAAAGAGCTCAAAGGAAAAGTCTTAGTCTTCCCGCTGTGTGTGGTTGTTGACCATCTATGTGAGTCTCTGTTTTTGCGCTATGTTTACCAATCTTAAACTAACAGAAATGCCTGGATGTGGCTAGCTGGTTCACCCTGGTGACTAGTATTGACTGAAGCTACCTTCTTTACCTGCATGTATGCCTGTGCTGCTGGATTCCCACCTCGCTGCCCCTCATATGGCTGGGAAAAGTTATGCAGATCTTACTGGATTAATTCAAAGTTATTAAAAATATATTTGTGCAATAGTGAAGCTGTAGTGGAATGGAGGAGTTGTCCCCCACCCCCCCCCCCCCATATGTTT
>NW_008824186.1:941914-947395 GCF_000699105.1 Pygoscelis adeliae
AAAAATCATGTTTTAAAAACTCAAATTCCCTTCTGCATTTGGAATGGTTTTGTCATCTTTAAGATGTCTTTCCTATTCATGTGTTTTCCAGAATCTAGTTCTATAGTTAAGTTGAAGAAAAGCTACTGAACTTCTAAATAAACTGTCTAAAAGTAAGAAATAGTATAGCTTTTGGTAATTCTTGTGTGGAGAGTATTTTCCTCCCTCTCTCACCTCCTCCAGCAACTTAAGTCCAGGACAAGTTTAAAAAACAAAACCAAAATAGCCCCAGAGCTTTGGACTGTTAGTATTTTCAATTAGCTGAATTTTCAATAAGATGTGCATATAGCAGTAAAGAACTAGTTGAATAATGGTTGAAACTTTTTATTTCTTCTACACTCTTGCTATGATGATATATTATGGAAAATAAAGTTTAATTGAGAGATTCTGATAACTTTACCAGTACTAGAAGGCTGTTTAGCATGTATGTATCATTACTAGAACTACATGCTGGCCTTTAACTTACAAACAATGTTAAATTACAAAGACTCACTAAGGGATTGTCTTCAGAACTGTAATGGGTTTATTTTTCATCATACCTTATAACACGCCTGCCATGCTGTTAAGCAGCTTATTTGGAAGCATGGACTTGGGGATATAGTGTATGTATAACAACTTCTAAAGCTGAGTACAGTTTCACTGCACAAACCTGTTTACTTGTCTCTTGTTCCTGTAATGATCTTGCTTATTCTTTTACCTGAAACAAAATTGGCAGAGTTAAAAACCTGCTAGGAAAATCTTGGTATTTATTGGGACTTAAAACAGCTGTTATTGTAGAATCTTGAGATGAGGAAATCAATACATCAGTGAAAAACTTGAGTTGTGAATTTACTGTAGTAACTTTCTCTCCTGAGGAAGATACTCACATGGTTCTTTTTAAAATATAGCTGTACAACTATAAGCACAGCTAAAAGAACTCTGCATTTATCAAACAGTGAACTTGGCACAGAGCAGTGTTTATTCTATAGCATATTAGAATTATTTTGTTGCTTAAAAGGAAAAAACATAATAGAAAATAGTTGTTTCTAGAGTGGAATTCCTTACAGACAGGTGAAATGGGAAAGCAGTGCACTTGGAAGTGGGGGGAAGAATATTACTGCTGAGGAGGAAATGAAGGCATGAAATGGTTGAAATTTGGAAGAGATGGTATAAGAAGCTGGTGGCTGAATCAGAAGTGGGATCTAAATCTGGATTGTTCTTATGATTAAGGACAAGATAACTTTCTTGCATCAAAGACAAATTGGAATTATCTGGTATAAAGGCATTTATTCTTTTCCTTTATTGCATATAGCAGGTGAATTTTTAGGCAACTAACAGCAAAAGCTTTTATTTTATGCAGACATTTAATTTTGACGTTCGACAACTACATTGGGCAGAATACATGGAAAATTACTGCATGGGAACGAAGAAATATGTGCTGAATGAAGAAATGTCTGGCCTCCCTGCAGCTAGGAAACACTTGAATAAGTAAGTATAAATTTTTATATCCCTTTGTCTATATCTTCTGTATTTTCCTGCCCTTGTCAAGTTTTGCTTTTCGATGTCATGACTTAATTGTTCTTTATAGCACCTGTTTAGGTCTTCCAGAATTCTTCTGTTCCATTCCAGTGGTCTGAAGTGTTTTCTAAAGAAGTCAGATGTCATCCATCTTGTTCTATTTGTTGCTTCTGAGTTGCTCTCAGTATTAATAGTTACAGCATGAGTCTGGGATTATGGTTGTAGCTCTGATCACTAGTGTATACTGGAATCCAGGTTTCCGATTTTACCCAAGTATCTTTTGGAAGGTAAAAAGGCACACAGTAACACAAGGTCAGAATGGCTTGTTCAGTTAAGGAGGTTTAATAGAACAATAGTTGTTTCTTCTGGGAATGTGATCTTTTGAAGCAGGTGAGTAAACAGACATGGACTTTCCACCTCAGAGCAGGAAACTTTGATGTTGTTGCTCTAAGATTACTTCTCTTAGCCTTTTATCTGTGGCTTAACTCTTCCAGTTTTAATGCATTGTTACTGTCCAGAATTTTACTGGCACGGTTGTCCTTGTTTTGGTCTTGGCTGATTCATAATGACAGTTATAGACTTTTTGATTTATCTCTTGAAAGAGTGAAATAAGTGATTAATCTTGTTCTGCAGTACTACTTCACATCTGCTATCCTGATAGCACAGAGAGAAATGGTCTAGGTCATTAATTATGTGATTCTTCTAAAGACAAGGATTTGCAGTTGTAGAGTGGATTGGCATGATATGTTACAATCTCAAATACGCTTTTGAAAGATGGTAATCTTTGAGAATGGTGGGGATAGCTGAAGAGGTGTCCCCTTCTGATTTTTTTTTTTTAATTTAGATGCTGTTAAATGCATAGGAGTTATCATACAGTTGCCATTCTTTGTACAAAGGATCATACCAAAAATAACATGAGAAATAGTCATGTATTGGAACAGCATCTGGTTGCCCCCAGCTCTCTGTTTATAAGTGGATTATTTTGCAAGAGGTTTAGATTCTAACATATACTTACTCTGAGGTATTAAGTTGGTCTCTTCTGTCACCATCTAGCTCTCAATTCTAACTAATCTGAACTACACTGTTTTTCCTACAAATAAGGAAGGAAGGTAGACCTTCCTACTAGAGGAAGGTCTGGCTATAGTAGCACCCAGCCTACCTGTAAAAGAAGATAAGGGCAGTGAGTATTTCCTTAAAAAGAGCTGCCTTTAAAATACAGATTGTCATGATCCACTGAACCAAAGGGATTACTCTGTTTCTAAGAAATCTGAGCAAATTCTGGTTGCTGTTTGTCTTGAAGCTTCCATCTTTACATGTGAGAAGATTGCTAAAAGTCACAGTTGCCCTAAAAGGACACTTAGTTTCTCCTAATCTTTAAATATAGCTCCCTGAGAAGGAATGAGTTTAAAATTCCAGTGAAGACTCCAAGCTCTGTGGCTGGAAAATACTGTGATGTGGTTTGGTTTTTTTTGTCAGTGGCAGTTGGAGTTACATCCACATATATAAAGTTTTAAATATGTGGAGGGGAGTTCATAGTGTTAAATATTTCCTTGTCTTTGGGGTGGATGGCAGCCTTCTATAGGTAAGTGTGACCTTGGCTTTAAGAGATTTTTATCAAGCAGCTATAAAGCAGAAGTACATGTGGTTAGTTACGGCGCTGGCTCTTTTCCTTAGTTTTCATGCGTTCCACTTTTCAGCAGTGAACTATGGAAAAGCCTTATCTGTTTGGTCCTTCATTTATTAGCTTCCGTCATTCACTTAATACCACTCACAATCTATCTTGAGATGAATAGATGAACAAATTAAATTCTACCTTAGAAGTTAATTTTTACAGGAAAAAAGAACACTCTAAGTCTTGGTACCTTGGCTTTTAATTATTCTTTTTGTTTTTCCCTAGGTTAAGGAATATACGCTATGGCTTCAATACAGTTCTTGTGATCCTGATCTGGCGTATCTTTATTGCAAGATCACAAATGGCAAGAAATATCTGGTACTTTGTGGTTAGTCTGTGTTACAAGTTCCTCTCCTACTTCAGAGCCTCCAGTACTATGAGATACTGAAGAAGAGAATTTAGCATTAGGACATCTATGCATATGGTGGTCTAACTGCACAAAGCCTGTAACATGTAGTCATCTCACATTTTGTAAAAGCATAATTTCATCTTAAATTGGAGTGCGAAATATACAGTATAGTATATGTAATGTTAGTTGTGTATCTTCCTGGAAACAGAGGAAAATAAAATGGTCAAGTGCCAGGGTGAATTGGCATTAGACAAGCATTTAAATAACTTTAACTCTTTGACCTGGAGAAAACATTTTAGACCACTGACCAACATAACTGTGCAATTTGGAACAAGTTTGTTTGAAATCTGCCTTAACATGATTTTTTTAAGTTTTACTCCACATTGAGCAAGATAAATATTGACTTAGTAGTTGCTAGTTGCTGTAGACCTATTTATTTGAAATTTTTCTAAATTACAAAGGGTTATACAAGTTGCAAAAGTGTATAAATGATGGTGGATCTCCTGAAAAAAATTATTTGAGGACTCTTTAAATTTGTCTTTACTTTTCGCTACTTCTTCCTTTGTCAAAGTAGGGATGCAACTATGGTGCCTACTTTGCTTTAAACGAAAAAAAATAAACCACCCAACCTTCCTTAATTACTGAAAGGCCTTTTGTTCAATCTGATCTTCAGAATGCACTTAGTGATTCAGTTCTGTGCTAAAACTGGCTGTGTCCAACTTGCATTTATTTCAGCATGAACAATTTGCTTCTCTGAAAGCAGAATTGATCCTGTCATTGAGCAGATAAAAGGAAATGTAACCCTGGGGGGGGCAAAAATAAAGTCATTGACCGTCCTCTTTTTTTAATGATTTTTATTGAGAACACAGAGCCAGCACTTGATTGTTACACTTCTGACTTCAAAAGGTAAATGTATTTGAAAGGAATTTATTATGCTTAGTTGCTATTTATATTACTGGTAATAGTAGTTGGGCAAAACTGTATGCTTTCATTAAGAGATATACCTGTTTTTAAATTCTAAGCAATGTTAGCAAATAATTCCTGAATTAATAATTTTTTAAATCTCTGAGCTATGAAATTTGATGCATGGACACCACCAATGCATAAGCATACTTTCTCATCCCTGCCCCAGTAAAACCTCTCATTTCACTGGGCAAGCAGAGCAAGATGCATCTTGCTTCAGAATGAAAGTATGTTAACAATTCTTCCATCTATCTTTTAACTAAATTATTAGGTTTAAATCTGAAAAAATCTGTTTTTTCCGCATGTTACTTTGTTTCAGTAGGGAAAACATTTGTGAAAATAGCAAGTTGTAAGAAAAGATTGAATCCTTGTTTAAGGCAATATGTGAAGATCCCTTTAAATTTTGGTTGCACAGAATTCTATCTGAGAACACTGTAATGTTCCTCTAATTGATGCACTGACCAGCACCCTTGCCCAGTGTGTGTTCATTAAAATCAGTTTATACTGATTAATATGTTCTTGAATCTGCTTGGAAAGGCAAATAATGACTTAATCACACAAGAGCTACATTATACTTGCCCTTGGTAGTTTTTTGTCCTATTTGAATTAAGTATGTAAAGAACTTATTTTGCTATTTTTGTGAAAACTCTTACTTTAAAGAGAGCACCTTTCGTGCAGGTGTATATCTCATTTTGAAAAGATAATGGCTTCCTTGCTGAAGCTCAATATTCTGTAGTAAGTAGTTAAGCTGTAATTCCTTTTTAAAACTACCTGTGTATATATAAAGCTAGTGATGAAAAACCTAAATGGTCTAGGACCACACCTTGTGTGAGAGACCTCTGACTGTGGCTGAAAATAAATTATGGCTTCGGTGATTGAAGATGTTACACTTTAACAAGTACATTAGGTGTATTACACTTTTAGTTGCCTCCCCAAGTATATTACTAGACCTGAAAGTATG
>NW_008824186.1:947462-994050 GCF_000699105.1 Pygoscelis adeliae
GGTGCCTACTATCCAATGACACCCCTTGTCCCATGTTGGCATGTGGCTGAAGTTTGCAAAAGACAAATACATCATATTCTGAAAATGGTTCTGTGAAGCAATTCACTTAGGAATTTTTGTTGTTTATTATATATGATACTTTTAATGTTGATTTGTTAATACTGAGAACTATGAAGCCAATGAACTGATTATTTCTGGTCCAAAACACTGCTTAGAAATCTATTCTTTTGAATAAATAACAAAGAAAAGGATTACTTTAAATATAAGGGTATTTAACCTCTACTCTTTAAACATTTGCCAATTTAGAAACCCAGATTTTTTTCCCCTCTTTGGAGACCGTGGTTCTGTGCACTATTGGTAACTTTCAAAAATTCACCAGTCATCCTATTTAACCGACAACAGATTCAGTGTCACATTTATTACATTAGTTTTGTCACTTCCTGTGGTCAGTCTGTGAAATTCTATATGAAACTACAGGGTTTTTTTTCCATATCAGAACCCTGTTCTCTTGCAGTTCTTCATACCAGTGTTTGCACATAACAGTTGATCAAAAATATACTGGAACTATATTTTGATACAGTAAGCTAGACTCACTGTACTGACTAGCAAGTTACAGGAGGTATTCCAGTTGGTTAAATAGGAAGAAGAGCAGTCTGAAACAACATGATCAGTTAACAGTTACTGGTATTTAGATTTGGGACCAGGAAAAAAAATTACATTTTCCTGTAATGTTTTTCTCTGCTGTAGGAACAGATATTTGGAAACAAATGCTAAATCTGTGAGCTTTTATAAGACAAAAACAGAAATATTGGGTGCCTTTGTTTGTAAACCAAAAATAAACAAATCCCTTGAAAGTGTTGTTAGTGTTTATTGTATTTTTGAATGTTTTTAGTCTAATTTCTGGAAAATAACTGGATAGTGTAAATGCCATCTTAATACACAAGAACATGCTCTTTCCTTTGAGAAACTTTGAAAATCAAGTTAATGACTAATACTACATTTTAAAAAACAAAACAGAGAAACCTTCATGATCCCAAAACAAAAAACAACAAACAAAACCCCTACAATCTAAACCTTCATGGGGTGATATCAAAACACATGGTGAGGTATGCTTGGTCATGGTATCTTTCTTGTATGTCAGCTAGTTTTCTCCTTGCTGTCATTGCCTGTTCATTTGTAGTATTAGTTTCAAATTTACTTAAATAGATGGTGCTTTTTCATATGGTTTAAAAGGGTACTGTGGTTTTGCAGTCGCTTTTGGATTAACATTTCAAGGAATTACAAGCAACTACAGCTATTTGTAGTATTTACATTTTGTGGCGAGGGAAGAAAAGGTAGTATTAAGTTAGTGCATCACCAAAATGGCTTGGTTTTTTGTTTTTAACCTTAATTTCTTGGAATCTTCAGACTTCATGGATTCTTCCTTTTATCGAGAGCACAGTTCTAGAGATCATGCATGATCTGTAAGCTGTGGTTTGGGATCCAACAGTTTTAAAGCATAACCTTTCCTTTACTTGACTTAAGTCTTAAACTACCAAATATAGATGTTTTTTGTTGGTCTGTTTAGTTGATTCAAAATTGGAAGCAAGGAACAAAACAAGTTTTAAGATGTTATCCCTTATGTGTCTTGTGCAGTTAAACATTTTGCCCTTTCTTCATAGTATAGTATTACATTGTATGTTGTTCAAAAACAAAGAACAGGTTTATTGAGGTAAGTTGGTTCTGAGAAGTACCCTACACGGAGCTGGGAAGTATAACTTTTCATAATATTTTTACATATTTCACAATCTGCTGAGCAGACTTTAAAACAGAAATGAAGCAAAATGACCAAAGAATGGCTACTCCGGAGAAATGTAAGTGAATTGCTTTAAAGTGCATTCTTGCTGTTCCTCAATCTTTTTATGCTGAAGTATTTTGTCCAGTCTGGTGGCATTCACTGTGTGTTTGTTTGAATTTCTAGAAACTGTAAAATAGTTCCAGTGAAGCTGATATGAATTGTCTGCTCTTATTTTTTTAATATGCTGTACCATCATAAATTTAGAAGCGAAGGTTGACAGGTCTCACTTATCACTTTAAATTCTAGGTTTTCTTGCTCTTTTCTAGAGTATTCTTCAGAGCTTCTTCAGACAACTCTGGCCTCTATTTTGTCTGCAGATGACTGCAAGTTAAAGGTTACTTAACAAAACTGTGAGCTCCTTTTCTGCCATCTCGAACTAAATTAATCCTGCTTCCACTTTCAAGATATTTATAAATGCTTAGCCCCTTAATGTTGTTGTAGTACTTCTCTTCAGGGCAAACTTGACATTCACTTTGGCTTTCCCTGCTCTGCAACAAATATGACTCACTGATAGATAATTAGTAATTATGCAACTCTCTCTTCTGGAATATGGAACAATGACAGCTTTGAGAAGCTTCCGTTCTTACTATGAGAAGCAGGAGAAACCGTGACTAATTGGTGAAAGCAGAAGGTCCAACACACTAATGCACTGAATAAAACTGGAATGCTTAGAGCCATGGGCTCTAGGTAGGGTGAAGGGGACTTTTTTTACTCTTGATTCAGTTATATCCATTAACTGCAAGTGTAGTGATGATTACCAGAAGCCTTTAATTTCATTGTAATTGAATTTTTATACCTTCCAGGATGGTAATTCTGTAGCCACTATCACTTCTGAAAAAATATCCTGACGTGTAGAGGCAAGGCCTCTTTTTTGCTTCTTTATGAGCATATGAAAAAACTAAAGTATGAACTTACCGTAAGATTCTCTGAAATGAAGAAATTAAAACCACCACTTGGTTAAAATTTTCTGGTATGTAGAATGAACATGAAATCTTACATTGCCCTTGCCTCATATGGTAGGAGTTTCTGCTACATCCTCTGTGTATGCCCTATCTCTACTGTAGAAACAGAGATACAGTCTACCACCAGGAGTGTCAGAAAGTAGTTGTGGTAATCTTGTTTTAATTAACAAACAACTGATTTACCACTTAAGTGAAAGTGATTCACTACTTAGCCACTATTAACTTTTACATATTATGTCAGCCTTAATCCAGATTCAAGATTATATAGTTGACTATTTTTATCCTTATGAAACTCAATATCTCATCCTTTCATTCATTCCTGATGAAATTATCCCAGAACTGGATGTCTAGGGACACAAATAGTTACACTTACTGTTTTAGGCACCTAACTTGGATGGAATTCAAGAATCTAAAGTTAGGAGGCTTGACTTCCTCTATTATACAGTTTTCTTGGTATGATTCAGAATCATAAGGCAAATGCTTAAAATAAGCAGGGACTTCTCAAAAGCAGTCACATTTTGGGGTGGGGAGAGAAAGACCTGTGGAAAGGAAATGGTTAAATTATGGGAGCAGGCTGACTATTGTTAATATTTGTTCTTATGTTAGTATGTATGTGGAATTGAGGCTATATTGACACTGTATTGTGTCATGTGGCTCTTGATCTGCATTGTATATAAAGCTTGTGGTTAAAACGTAAATCAGACAAGTTAACTCTAAGTGAGCAAGTCTGTCATTGGGCACTTCTCACTTAATGTACTCTCCTAGGACACTGCTTATTCAACTTAAAGATTCAGTTTAGAGAGGGACAGCAGCTAGAGGGATATTTGGAATATTGCTGACAGTGTATGGAAGTTTGTAGAGTCTGTGGAAGATGAGGTTTTCTTTGCAATTTACAGGATAGAAGTCTTGCAAGTTAAGTTATTTATATGGCGTAAAGCGCAGCAGTGTGTCCCACAAATAAATACATGTTAATCACTCCCATGAACAGACTCCCAGCTCAAATAGGCTTTAAAAAATTTCATGTACTTGAAGGAGGTAATTAATTTTGAACAAATTGCATAGGCTAGAACAAGAGGACTTGATAGCTACTGTAAGTCCTTAGCAGGAAGAATGGAAATTTTCTGATCTGCTTGCTGTCCTGTACAATTTCTTGCTTCTTGTTCCTTCAAGGACTTTTTATTTGATACGCTTAATTTTTAAGTTGTACTTAATATTTAAGTATAATTCTCCAATTGTGTGAAGTTACTTTTACTTTGAGAGAGACTAGTTGTTTTTTGTTTGCCTACGTCTTTCAAATGCATCTTACTTTCCCTGTTTCATAAAGGCTCTCCCAATTTAGGTCAGAGACCTGCTATTTGTTGCATAAAGCACACGGCACATGCTCTCAGAATCTTGTGCCTAGTAACTAGGGTAAGGATTCAAGTCTACTTCAGGCCAGAGCAGCACAATCCTCCTGAAGCTGTTGAGCTTTCACTGAGTAACTGTGAATTAACAATGCATGCCATTCTGACTGTTAATGCAACCTTCTCCAAGCCTGTAAGTGAAAGAGCTCTCTTGCAAGTACAACAGCGGAGGACCCATAAACTGATTTTCCCCCAGCATTCTGTTTGTTTGCTGGCAGAGCACTTGTCTATAATCAGCTACTTAACATGATTATTGAGTACTACATTAGATCACCTTTTTCCTCTGTATCATGGTGCAAGAGTGACAATCCAGTAGGCTGCTTCCATGTTTGGGTCTTAGGTTTAACCTCCCCTTGCTGAAGGGGCTTTTTTAAAAGGAAGACTAGAGCTGTGGATTTAACTATGCTTCACTAAGATCTGGTATGTTTGGAGTATTTTATGGTGGGTTAGTTTGCACTGAGCAACCAAACTCTTAAACTGTTGGCTCCTCTGTTTTCCTCCCCCACCCAGATGCTACCATTGGTTCCTCTGCTCTTGCCACCCACTCACCTGACTGTAGTTGTAGTGCTAGGTCTCTTGAGACAAGAAGATTGTACGCTTTTGGTTGTAAATGCTCTGTTAATGCCAGGCACTGTAATATTCATAAAAAACCAAAGTGGCCGTTTCCCTGATATCTAAATTCCAATTCTTGGAAACAAATGAAAGGCTTCTAATTCTCCTGTGACAACAAGTATCAGTCTAAATTATGCACTTGTAAGGCTACTTAGTGAGCAGAGCATGTCTTGCTACTTTTCAATCCATGTGTGTGGGTTTAAGCCACAACTAATCTTTCCTTGTCAGTGACACCTGTGGTTTTCCTCTGTTAAATATTTGATTTGGAAAGAAAAACATGCAAGGTAACTTCCACTCTTTGTGACTCTAACTTAAAACCAAGTCTATCCATTTTTAATAGGAATGTGCTGTACTTAGCCTAGTAAGTCACCTTCTGGATGGATTAGCTACTTCTGTGCTGGTTTCTGCATTCCATGTGGTTTCTGCATTTCAGAGCCAATAGGTGCTTAGCTATATATGAGTTCAAAGAGCATGAAATGTGACTTCAATTCTACAGAACATTAGGTGGTTGAAGATACTTTAGGGACTTACACTCCCAATAGTATTCTGTGAAGGCTTTCCTTGTAGCAATCCTCTTTGGCTAGAGAGAGAGAGAGAGCAGTTCCTTTTTTTTTTTTTAAATGTTAAGTGATCTCACTGTTTTATCAGTCTCCACTACTACTGTAGAGAAAGAGGAAAGTGCTGGTAGGAAATACTAGCTATGTCTGAATTAATGAGCTAAAATATTTTTAATCAGACTTGATAGAAGTACTGGAAAAACTGAGTCACAGAATATAGAAACAGTTGGTGCTTTTCTCTTTAAAGGTTGTGCTAATACCTATCAAATAATCTTGCTTCTAATTAGAACTTTACTGTAACTTTTGTAAGCAAAAAATGCTAAGACCAGAAAACAAGTGCAAAAAAAATTAGTCAGTTCTTCTTGGTACCTCTTTCTTTGTTTTAGAATTAAATGCAATCTTGTCACTTCAGTAATTCTGTTGGAAACTCTTGGGTTTTGTGCTTCTTGTTTGTCTTCTGTTGAAATGTCAGGAGTCATTACCCTGGGTGCCAGCAGTGATCAGTGTAGCTGGCATAGAGGCTGAATGAGGAATCTGGAAACAGATGCTCCCTTCACTCATGATAGCTTTACAGGTGCTTGGCATGCAGGTTTAGTAATTAACCTTTTTATGTTCAGGCATCTTTTAGGGTAAGTTGGATATGTGGTGGCATGGTAAGATAGCTTGCCTGAAAGGGCCATCTCTTCAGGCACTTAAAACTCCCAAACAAACCAGAAAAACCATGCTAAGTGGAAAGCTGATGCACCTGCATACTTAAAATAATAGCCTTTCTAAATCCTGAGGCGTTGTCACCACATCAGTGTGTTTTCATTTTCTGTTAGAAAGCTATTAAAACATGACAAGTGAAGATGATGACTTGCGTCTTGATGAAGGATTATAATCTTTAAAGCATGAAATCTGCTTACAGGTCATCTTTCTCTTAATTCCTCTTCCCACCTATGAAACATTGGGTGGCTCCTATTTTAAGATCACCTTCTTAGAAACCCAGGCAGGAGAGTTTAGAACAGGTAGTTATTAGCATGTGGTGCTGCAAAAAGACACAGCTGCTGCACATTAACTGCTTGGGGCTCTGGAGTAGGAGAAGAACAAGCTCACTTGTGCCTCAAGTGATGGCGAAAGAAGGGGCTGCCACCGCTTTAAACAGAGAACCTGCTGTTAGTCTTCCTGCCCAATTTGCCTCCAGTTCCTTTAGTGGGATTTTCAGGGTTGATTGCTGCTGCATCTTCTTGATCACTCTTCTAGAAGCTTTTGCTTGTTCCCTTCAGCAGCAGCAGTTTCGTAAGATTCCTTAGGAAGTTGGTCAGGGGATGGACACGGGCTTCAGGTAAGAGAAAAGCGCAAACGAGCAGTTTCCATAAAGAGAGAACAGAAAAGGCTCAGAGGTTCCTCTGAATAGCAGCTTGTTTGAACTGACCCACAGTGAACTTGCTGCTCTACTTGTTCATCTCCTCGGCATCATCCATGTGCCCCTCCATGCTGACTTGTAAACACTTGCTTCCAGAGGGACTGCTCGCTTCCTCCGCTTCACTGAGCTTAATTAAAGCATTTGTCCTCAACTGCAGGCCTTTTGCAGCTGTAGTTCTTTTGATCTCAGGCAGCAATTTTTCTTTTTTCTATTGGAGCATATATAGTGTGTTAGCAGGTATTCAAATGTGTTGCGCTGCTTCTGGGTTTTGTAGAACTTCTTGAATGTCCTACTAAATGCACTGCAAATTGCTTCCTTTGTGTAGTGCTTTGTCTTCTCAGTACTTCAACATCCTTAGCCTGGGTAGCTTGGGAGGCTAGTGCAAATTTCTAGACATAGCTCACCAGGAAAACATTGATGTGATTTCATGTGCACATAGTCAGCACATTAGACATTTTTTTTTAAATGTCAAATGTGAGAAGAGAAAAGCGACTGGTGTCTTTACCTTTTTCCCTTCCAGCTATCTGTAATACTATGCTGTCTATTAATTGTTGGATTTTATAGGACTTCTCAAACTATATATACAGTGCACATGGCTTCTGTTGTCCAGCCTTCTGGTTTATTGCTGCCTTTATGTTCCCTGGAAATAGTCTCTTTTGACAGAATTCCGTTTAGAACAGGTATATCCACAGCAGATTTGAGTCCTCATGTTTCTTTAACGTATTACTCAGTTGTGTTGGTCACATTATGAACATACATAGTAATTTGCAAGCATTGTATAATAACTTGAAAAATTTCCAAAGTGTTTAATGTGTACCTGTCTCATAATCACCGTAAACATGTACGTATCTATAAAAAGCAATATATATTGCCAGTTTTTCCTCTTCTGTTTTTGTTCATGACTTCTGATTTGCTTTTCTATCTGTGGTGCCTTTTGGAACTGAGGAAGGAAACACAACCATTACTATTTTCAAAACAGAACTGCTTTACAAGAAGGCTAAATATAGAATGCCTGTGCTAACTTGTGCCATCTGTTGGGTACTTGGCTCGTGTCAAAACTGCACTAGTCCAGTGCCTTAGTAAGTTTTTTGCTGTGTTGATGCCATGGTCTTCACGCTGGCTGTATGAAAGAGCACAGGTCGGTCTGAGGAGAAGACATGAAGTTAGTCTGGATACAGCATTATTTGAACTTTTGTGGGGCTGCTGACTGCTGTGCTATAGAATTAAATACTCTTAAGCTTGTGTCCACTGGTGAGCTTCTAAAGGAGGCTTTTGAAGTATACACCAATGATAGATGCTAAAATGTTAATAGATTTGACAGACTTACGATTTATCAGGGGGCACCAGAACTGAAGTGGGGGAGCACGGGTTGTCACCAGTGTCTCGACACAGATGTGGAAGATGGGAAGAACCATTTCATCCTTATTGGAGAAATTACTTCTTGAGACTTGTCTAAAGCCTTCGGCCCTGCTGCCTTTTGAAAGCAAGAAGTACATGTGCATAAAAGAAATGGGAAAGTGGTTAAAGTGTCAAATTTTTTACAACTGGATTAAATAAAACTTGCATAGCTTGTGGTAGTATTTACACTTGTCTGAAAGAAGTGGAAAATGAGAGTTAAAATGGAAGGTGGATGAATCACTGCTCTTAAAATATTTCTACTGTTGTCCTTTTCTTTAGGGTGGAAAGTATAACTGCTTTAGAGATTGTTTTGAAAGTAAACATTCTACTAAGTTATTGCAAACACTGATTTTTGCTCCCGTAGGAATTGGTTATAGTTTATTGATAAAATTGCTGTAGGATGATGTCTTTTGGACTGTTTAATTCTGTTCTGCCAAAATGAAGTATTTGAGGAAAGATAAAAGGTACAAGGGCTGTAACTGAAATGTTGATTGTCTTGCAGGTTTTGAACAACAGACTCCTGGCCACTGGCTGGGATGTCGTGGAGCTAAAGTAATTTCAATACATGTAACTGGTAAGCTCTGCTTAGATTTAACCGCACTATCATTTTGAACTGTGTGCATTAGTAAGCTTACTAGAAAAGCAATATTCAGTGTTCTGAAGAAATGACACACAATTTCTTTATGTACTCGCTGTAACATCATCATAGCAGATTTTCTGATGCTCGTGTTCTTTCACCTCTTTTTTTTTTCTTTAGAAAAGAATAACTGAAGATTAGTTGTTTGTTGGAAACTAAGAAACACAGAGCCCAGATCTTTTACCTGGCAATTAAGTTCTTTAGGAAAGAGGCTTGCCTCAGGAGACTGTTTGTAAGTGGTGCATGTCTACCAATATAGCATTTTTAAAAGTACCGAAGCAAATCTATACAAGTCAATACTTTTCAAATCAATTGAAGTTTAACACTGTACAGACAATACCTGCTATATTGTGATATTTAGGCAGACAGTTCTAACTGTAATAAACATTTTCCATGTCATTATTGAATAGAAGATTAAAATACTAGCCACAACTTAAGTATTTCCAAATAAAAATCATCCTCTCTAAATTACACGATTTGCTTATTTTTTGTGTAAACTCTACAAGCATGTGTGTATACACACACATATATGTACACAAATGTATGAATGGCTTTTCAATTTCAATCTTTGTAGCAAAAGCTTAAATGCTTGCAGTGCAAGGTGTACAAGAGGATTTTTCGGTTTTACAGAACTAAAAGGTTTATCTCCATTTCATCATTATAGGTATATTAAAAGCAGTATGCAGTTTGGAGCCTTATAGTTCTATTTTCGTTACGTTAGTTACTGCACATAGAGAAGCTGGTACATGTATTGTTGATACGTTCTCCTCCAGAACAACTGAGTTTTGAATAGAAAGGATTAATAAAGAGACTGAAAAATTAAAAACTGTCGTAAGAATTATTTTATGACTGCTTTAAGATGTGTAGGCTCTAGTTTGTGTTTACTGATGGCTTATAGCTTGATGACTGGTAAATGAACTTGCAGAGAGACGGTGTCAGTCTTAAAAATACCCTCTGCACATGCTTGAGCAGGTAGCAATAAATGGAAGGGTGAGAGAAGAGGAGCGGGTTCAGTTGCATTCCATGAAAGGCACTTTCCCCCTGCCAGTTAATGACAACCTGGGAGCTTGTGACTGCACACATTTGAGGGGGGGGAAATTTGTTTTAAGTTTACTTTTTTCTGCAGCTCTGTAGGAGCTGTATTCTAGAGTTAATTTCTAGAGTGAACTTGAATGCACAGCTAAGCAGTAGTTGAGTTAAAGTGCTGATACACCATTAAGAACGATATTGCAGATGCTGTCGCTTCAGTGAGTTTATGGACTGACAACTCATTGGAATAGAGAGAGCAAGCCAAAAGAGGAGGTCTTAAATCAGGGATCATACAATGGACTGTTGTTGCACGCAGACTGTTAGGTAAGCAGTGATAAACAGATAGAGTGCATGTTGATGGCAATTATTGTGTGCTCTGTTTTGAAAACTTAACTGTGCCTTCTGACACATACAGCGTTACTGCTGCAGGGGCTGCTGTTAGCCTGTTGTCTAACTTCACTTGCGTAATACAATTGCAGTTAGATGCCTTGAGACAGATATCATTTGTTTTGCATGCCTATTTCTCTCTTGTTACATAGCAATACTGCACACTGTCACTGTTGGCGCTGCTCTGAATGCTCTGTGTGCAGAGATAGGAAATTCTGATGACCAGCTCCAAGTTGCTCACATGCCTGCGAAGTTGCTCAGGGCCCCTGTTGTTAGGAGACTGTCGGTGTTTCCATAGTAAACGCTAGGTCTGCAGCCTGAAGCCCTTCAGGGTGGAACATGGCAAACAGGCCAGGCCCGATTTTGCTGCCATTGAGCTCAGCTGCAAGATCGCAAACTGAAAGAGCAAAGTGAGTCTTCTGGGGGGTTTGAAACACATACTGCATCAAAGATACTTTGCATGGCAAAAAAAACTCTTCCCAAGGATTCTTGCACATGCACACACACTTTTGATTGGGGAAGAGGATTGTTCTGCTTAAAGGGAGTTTTCCTGAGAGGGAAAAATGACTAAACAGGCAAACGACCCAGCTCAGATGCTGTTTGAGGTAGGCCAATTAAAGCTACACTGCAGCAGATGATTTGACACGCAGCAAACTTTAATTTTAAAAGCAGCATTTTTCTACTTCAAGAATCATAAGCGCTCTATTGTAGAGAGCTTTATACTAGTGTAGACTGCAGTGCTTGCTGGGAAGTTTGGGTGCCAGTAGCAGTCCAGCTATGGCAAAATGGAGCTTCCTTTGGGCTCAATTGTTCTGCCAAGAAGTCAAGATTATCAGTCTCAGCTGAACTCGGAGTTTTAGATATTGAAGTTTGAGTGTCCAAATGGTCAGAAACGTGTAAAATGTGCAACAGAAGAGTGGCATTACAGAGGCTCTGAATTGATTTTGGTTTTTTCTTCTGTTTTCAAGTTAATTTAGCCGTTGTGCTATTTTGACCTTTGCAGTGGCCACTCATGCAATGTTAATTGAGAGATGAAATTCTGGTTTGTTTTCTTAATTGTATCAATAATAGATTTTGTACAGCAAACCAGGTATTTCAGTAAGGAGTGAATGAGGGCAACCTAAAAAAAATAAAATCTCAATTTTAAGAAGTTTTAAGCCAGAGTGTACCCAAGTTCTATTGTCAAGGTCCTTCCACATCTATGAAGTCTAGACAGTTGCTTTATGCATATCAACTTTATTTTTAACTTATTCTAGGAATTGGGAGAAACTTTGTTAAACGTGGCTCACAAGCGATAAAGGCTGTGAAAGCACAGAAAATCGGCTTGTAACCAGAAGCTTCTTGTGCTCAGTGTGTTGAATCCAGGTCCATAGGTCAGGCTTTGTGGCACTGCAGTGTTAAACTCTGTAATTTATCTGGTGTTTGAAAATGACTCGTACTGAACACGCCTATTAAGTAACTACTAGTTTCTTACATGATTCTTTCCTACCTGTAACAATTAAAATATTGGAGACTACTTGAATTATTAACTCTTCATAGTCCTAAATCTGGCATCCTTCCTACAAGTTGAGAGAGGCTCTGAAGCTGCAGAAACCTTTTGGTTTGCTTTTTTGCTGTCTGGGAACAGTTCAGGATTCCAAAGACTATACTAGGCCCATACCTCTAACATTACAGGTAGATATACAGTGCAGAAAGAAAATAGCTCTGCATGCTTTTCTCCACAAAGAAGAAAAGACGCAGAAGCTGCTAAACTGAAGGAGTTGCCTGTTGTCTCCTGTTCTCAACACCACTCATGACTTCAGCCTCTGGAAGATTTTTTTTTTTTGTAGGTTACTTTGGAGGTTAAGATGTGCCTCACTGAAGTTTGCTGTAGTTGGGTTGCAAATTTATCTGTCCTACCCCATTTCCTTTCATCCATCTGTCCATACACACATGTACCACTCAAGCTCTGTATGTCGGGACTTTTTTTTTTGCATTAAAAGATATAAAAAACCTGCAGTTTACCCCTGACCTCTGCTCTAGAGAAGGTAGAGAGTTCCTAAATCATGAATTAGTGATGCAACCCCATGCATATTGTATTAGGCAAGGAACAGCACAGCAAGTGATGTGTGCTAATACAATATAAACTAGCACAGAGTGGCACAAAACTACAGTATTCTGCAGTATTTGTGAACTGCAGTGTTCTGAAGGCTTGACATGGCACTTTCCTACATAAAAAGGGTTGCACTGTGCACAAAGTTGTGAAAGAAACACTGCCATTCAGTGTGTTTCAGCTGTTTATCTGGAGGGAGTTAGTATTTGCTGTCTAGTTTGTTTTGTTTTTTTTTTAGAACTGGCCAGAGATCTTGCATGATCAGCACAGTGCTGCTTGCAAATATGTTGCCAACCCCAATGGTAATGAAGTCTTAAGTCAAGCATGTACAGAATTTGTAGGTGGTTTAGTTCTATCTCCTGTTTACATCAACTTAACAATAAAGCTTGTTCATTTTAATTTAACACTATGTCTGTATTGGTTGAATTCACGTGTCACCAGTCTCCTAGTGCCACGTACCACTGTGTTAGAAATAACTGTGTCTTGCAGAAAGAGAGCTGACATCAAAATGTGCCTGCTTAGCTTAGGTGGACTATTGCAGTTGTTCTGAGTGGAAAGAATTTAGCAGCTTCAACGAATGCTGATTGTGCAGAATATCATGCATCTGCTGATGAAAGGCAAAAGCCGCTTCCTGTCTTTGAGCGTAACGTGGTTTCTGTAGTGTTCTGTGATGTTCATTGAAGGCCTCCAATTTTTTACTGTGTTGCTGCAAAAGAATTGACTGGTGGCACAGTTCAGTTTTCTACCTACTGAAGTCACACATCGGCCCTGGAACTCCTTTAAATTAATTCTCTTAAGCTGTTAACACTCTTCTATGATCATTCTGTTGCAATGTGCTGCTTGGAGCTTGCTCTGGCCTGTCATTGCAGATGTGATAGTAGTAACCTAAACCTTTAAACTCTGGCAACTTTGCCAAATCTAGCCAAGACAGTCGAAATTTATCCCTTCTAAAGCAGAGGTGGGATGGTATGACTGTACATCCATGTCTCTTCACAGTATGCATGATCACATTACTTATGTACAGCAATGTTTTTTTAGTAGCTCCATTATTTAGCTTTTTTGCTTTGGCTCTTTTTGCCTCTTCTCCTTGCCACAACTACTTTTGCAAAGAATTCAGTTGTGTCTGCACATTCAAAGTACTGCATATTTTGTAAGGCAGACTTCTTATTTCCTACTCAGTGTTTAGAGCTACATCTACCACTGCAGGGACAGGGAATCCCCTCAGTTTCAGTAGAAGTTTTCTGCTTCCCCTCTTTCATCCTACTCTGTGGTATTTACTGTAGCACAACGTATGTTGCACCTTTCCCTAAAGGAGAGAACTAGTCGTTTCATTGCTGGCCAGTAATACCGAAGCAGTAAGTCCCCTGTGGCAGAAGAGATTGCAGGTGGTTGCATTGATACAAGCTGCTTGCTTGCTTGGAAGCAGGAGGCTAGTTATGAAAGTGGGAAAGTAGGCATATTAATTCAACTTGAGAAGTCTAAGCTAGCTAAAGCTTAAACCCAGATGATTTTGTATCAGTGCATATACCTGTACTAGGATGACTCCTACTTAGGTTTGCTGTGGGGCAGAAAGGGTTTGCAAATTACAGTCCCTTGTACACTCAACATTGAGAATGAGATACAAAACTGGAAAAGCCGTACAAAAATCATGCAGCAAGATCTGTGCTGTCACTGTTATTTATCACGCGGTTCCTTATTATGATAACGCTGCAGATTTCTCAGTTTTCCTTAATCTTTCTCTGCAGTCGTGAAAACAGTTTAAAATTTATTTCTGCAAAGTCTATTAAGAATAAGACTTTCTGATATGAGTTTAGATGTCTCACGGGGTTTGACTAAGGCTTGGCTTGCAGTACAGAGGGAAGAACAATTGATTTTTATTTCTACGGCTACTTGCATGGCTGCATGTTTGCTATACCAGGCAATATCAAACTGCCAGTTGTAGATCAGCTACCTCCATGACAGAAACGGTGTTGCTCTGCCATCTTATGGCAGAGCTGAAAAAGGAACACAACACTTCCTACTTCAGCTTCAGTGAAGATTACTGTATGCATATTAATGTGGGGCAGCTAGAAGAATAAATATGAATGCAGTTGATTATGCTATTGGCTGTATTTTAATTATAAATAAAGGAAATATCCCGTCATTGCTCAATAATTCTGTTTGGCTTAGCTTTCCCCATCTCTCTGAAATTGCTTTCTCTTTGGGCTTGGGCTGACTTTGCTTGTGCTTTCCGCACTCTTGCATTACTCTGGTAGTAAAAGGTAGTAGACAGAAGACTAAGTTCTGGTTTTAACTTTGTTGCAGACTTCTTCTCTGGCTCTCTTTTTCTGTCTCCCTTTCCATATTTAAAGGTGGGGACTGTGCATCTTGCAATCTTTCACACAGAAACCCAAACCCCAGTACTTGTTTTCAGCCTGGAAAGTACCCCCGAAGGTTTTTACATCCACCTTTCTACAGTTCTGGCACAATATAGATAGCTCTATTGAGCATGCTACTTTGGTGCTGTCCTCTCCTCTTTTCTGGTTTGACCTCTCAGTCTAAACCAGTAGCTGAGGGCTGTGAACCTGCTCTCTGATTCTCCCTATGCTGATTGCATTTCCCCTGGGTCCTGAAAATAAGTTACTTAGCTATGGAGACCAAGCCTGGCCCAAGAGCAAACAGACCATGGCTATGTGCCAGTTTTCTGTAACAGTGGAAGCTGGCCTCTGACTGATTGAGAGCAAATACATGGATTACTTTTGGACTTCCTTCTCCTCGAATTCTAACCTAGTTTGACAAATCATGCATCTCTGATCGCCTACCATTTGGACTCAATTCCGTCTCCTTGTAAGGCAGTGGTACCATCTGTGAAATAGGCTGTGCAATGATACCAAGAGTTTTGGACTTCCAGTGCTGAACTTAGCAGGCACCTGGACTGCTGTCCTTTTATGTCCTGTTCTTGATGTGACATGACATACAGACACTGTACTGGCAGCGCAGACATGCTAACACAATACACTTTTATCTTAAGTATGTTTCTGAAAAAGCATGCAAGAATTCATCTCACCGCTGTTTGCCTGAGATGGCGTATTTATGTATTTTGAGCATATTCTTTAAGCACTGTAATACTGTAAATGTTTTTCTTGTGTTAAAATTGGGCATTAAAATGTATTCACCATGCTCTCCAAAAATCAAGTAATTTGTTGGATTTATTTTGGACCATGTGTCTATTATGCATCAATTTCATAAGAGATGTGCAGTTGATTTGATGTAATTATGAATGTCTTTTATGTAGCAGACAAATTCTCCTTCTATACCTTGCTCTGTTATGATGTTTTAACTTTGTTGGAAGATAGTATATAATCAGAGCTTGCTGACAAATGTGTATCTGGGGCAAGAGTTGGGGAGAGGAGACAGGATAGGACTGTAGTCTCACTCATACTTGTTTCACACCAGTGACATGGAAGAGGTTGTATGGCCTCTTCTCCTACCTGATGTTACTGTTGCATCTGTCACTTACCAGTATATACCTCATTTATAGTGCCAGGTATTAAAACAAAAATAAAAATAACGCAGTCATCAAAAGGCTATACCAAAGGTGGTTCCTTATGTTCAGCTCTTATGATCAGGAGTTGTGTTTCATGATAAAATGCTAAAGCCATCATAGAAATGCTTAATCAGAATGGACATTTCAACGTTGAAATCCAGCCTGTCCAGTTACAATTTCCTAGTATCAGGCCCAAAGGTGAGAGAAGCAGTAAGCAAAGCACGAGCTGATACTTGTATAGGTGAGCCGGAGATTTATTCCTGCAAGATGGTCAATATAAACATATCGGAATGATTCCTATCAAGAGGATGGTGAGGGGACAAATGATACATCTTAATAGGTGTATATATTTTTTTAAGTGGCTTAACTAGTTACACTGGAAAGCATTCTGTTCTTTATTATTGGTCATGCTGAGAGAAGAAATTATGTTCTTGGAAAAAAAAGTTGTCTCCTAATCTACAAAGCTTTCTTGATGAACGTTTGTTCAGCCAAATCATGCCAGATTGCACTAGCATCATTTCAACTGTCCTTGTCAAAGTGTGGTACGATAGAAAAACGTGCTTGTTAATTGGCACACTTGTCTTGCAGCACTTAGCTGTATGAGGCATCCTTAGGGCTCTTCTCCACGCACACAATACCGACGGTGGGAGGGAGATCGAGGAGGGATGGATGGACACTCTTGTCTGTGCCCAAAGCAGTGCAGGACAGCTGGCAGCGATGGAAGGCCTGTTTCTCCAGTGCCTTACGTCTCGCATCGTCATGGTGCCAGCTGAGCACAGAGAGCCCGGACCTCACACCCTTTATGCTCATAATAACTTCCTTGCGGTACAATGCCTCATGAGCTCAGGTTCATTGCATTTCAGGCTTTATTCTTCTGGATGTGAGAGGGTGCGAAATATAGGGTCTAGATACCTGCAGAACAAAACCAGTAACTGCTAGTATGTTAGCATAAAATAGTACAGTTACATGAAATTAATGCTTTAGTGTTCCTCTATTTTTTTATTTATGTTTACATTGAGGAGCTGCCACTGTCTTAAAGACTATGTATTTCATTAGGAACAGAACATTCCTGAGGGGATGCTATACGTTTGGGTGCTAAGCGACCAGCAAACTTCTGGCCGTTGCTGATTTGCTTAATCCATATGCCAGATTTTCCTTAGCTGAAAAGCATTCGTATCGATCTTTCCTTACAAAGCATTTTGAGATATTCAGGCCAAATACTTGAGCTAAGCACAACTTTGTTCCCTTTCTCTTCCTCCTTTTGTCCTTTCCCAACTAATCAGTTATGCTGTAGACATAAGGCTGGACTCTATCCAGGGGAAGCTTTGGCCTGTGTCTTAACACATTGTGCTTTTCATAGCCTACAGTATTTTTGCATTTGTTGACATTGTTCATCTTGTTTGGTTTTGGTCTTGTTTACTTTGAAAGGTAAATTCTCCGTCCATGAGAAGACTTAGCTACAAAAGGAAAATGTACGTCATAGCATTACTCATCGCAGATGCAAGTAACTGAGCCTGTATCTACAAATCTTATATATTGGTGAGCTCTGAAGGCAGGAAAAATGGAGCTGTTGTAAAAAGCAGGAAAAGGCCAGCAGGTGGTGTTTCTTTTAGTTCTTGGTTACCGGTTACTTTTGGCTAGTATAGCAACTATTGCACTTTGCTTTGCATAATGAAAAAGAGCTTAGTGCGTTTTCCTCTAAAGTTGCGCTCCTTTTTTGCACAGGAGACTCGAACAGGTCTTGATGCATATCCAAAAGCCTGAATTAAAGACCAAATGTTCTGGGAAACAGTGTCTTGGGGGGTTTCTGTGGGTTCTTATTCCACCGAGTACTCTTTTGAACATTCTTGCTATTGTACACTTGGTTCTGTGCCCTGACGGGTCAACTGAAGAATTTAGGAGGATGTAGCAAGTAGAAGTAAAAACATTATCAAAAGCCAACCTTTCTTGTTTTACTGCTCCCCCTGAGTCCTTACTTTAGTTAATTAGAAGCAATAAAACGTAACTAAATGTCTCTCTGTGAGGCAAGAACACTGGCCCTTTCAGTTATGCGGAGGGCTGTAATGGGAACACCGTGGTAATGGGGGAGGAAATGTTAAAAGCACAAAGTCTCAGAAAGTAGTCTGCATCCAAAGGAATCTGATATATTAGGCTGACTAATACTTAGGAGGATGTGGAGTGGACGCAAGTTGTGCAGGGGTGGTTCAGTTTCCTCTGAACTATGGAGTTACTAGGTGACTGTATCTTTTAACTTCTGCTATGCTGCTAAAAGTCTATAAAGATACTTTGCTCTTTCAGGGATCCTCACGCCCTAAGAAAAGGGGCTTCATAATCCCCAGAGTGTGATAGTTGATACTTAAATAGTGCAGAACATTTAGCTGCAATATTTAGCTGCATGTTTACTAACCAGAACCACAGAGAAGGTCGTAATAAAGCTTGGAACAGAACTGAAAACTCTGGGTCTGTTTTTAGGACAATACTGTGTCTAAAACCCAGTCTGGCTGAAGTTTCATGATTGCTTTAGATACTTTAAATTCTAAGTGGAGGCTGCAATCAAAAGGAATGGTCTGATCTGTCTAGTGCTCGCATTCATTCCTCCTCCTTCGCATTGGCGCTAGCATTTGATTTTTGAGTAACGGCTTTGATCAAGAAACCAATCTAGCTATAAAAGCAAATCCAGCTATATAAAAAAGAGTATTCAGTTCTCCACACAGCCTGACCAGAACTGAGGCTAGCACAAGGGGAACGGCAGCACTTTCATGGGAGATGGGGCACAACTGCCTTCTTGGTAGCAGCCTAAACTTGGGTTGGTTTAAAGCTGTCATAAACCTACAAGCACTGTGGGAACATACATCAGTTTTTTGGATCACTTGTGAAGCATTTGCCTTACGTGTTTTCAACAGTTACTGTTTGTCCTTGGTATAGTAGCAATCAATCGTCAGCACTGTTTTTATTAATAGGTGGAAATTAAATAGGTTCAAAATGGTACTGGCTTAAAGCTTTTGTCTCTAACCTTTTTATAAATATTTATTTGCTTAATTTCAGGCAAACATTTTGCTTCCCAAAAAATGTCCCAGTGACTGAAAAATCATGGATATGAATCTTTCTGGAAAATTAACTGATAGCATTGTGAGCATTATTACTGCAAAATTTTAGTTCACAGATCTTTTTTGCAATGTTTACCCAAACCTAGCTATAATCCTAAACTATAAAACTAGCTTACCTAGCATTCATGCGGGAATGTGGAGGTGAAATTCTGAGGTTTGTCTTTTGCAGGAGGTCAAATGAATTTATCAATGATCTCTACTGATCTAAAAAAGTACATGAATCCCAGCCGAAGGCGTAACATGGCAGAAGGGTATGGTTCTGCTCTGAGATGAGACTATATTTGTAGAGAGAGAAGGGGGGGGGAACATGTTTGTGAGTTGAAAAGTTATTTAATGTTTTGATTCTAGGAATGGAGAATTTCAAGAAGGTAATTCCCTCAGCTTTTCAATACATTGATCTTTGAAGTAACATGAAGGCTTTGACTGAAAGAAGTGAATGAAAAGTTAACCTCTCTCAATGTGTGGGTGGGGGGTGGGGGTTTTTTGAGCATATTAAAATTAAAGTGAGTTTTTTGCTGGTGCTATTCAGGGTCTTTTATATGCATCTTAATGTCTTCCGTCGTCTTGGGGAAATGGTAGGCAATAATAGGCTTATCTTGAGAATTAAACTTGATTTTCTTGTTACATCAAACTCTGGCATAATTGGAATCAAGTCATTGGAATTACAGAAGGCTAAAACTGGTGAAAAATAAGTTTGTTGGAAAATCAGAATTCATGAACAACTACCAAAACATAAATGCATTTAATCCCTATTTCAGTCTGCTTTCAGTTGAGAACTACTGGATTCATAGATGTAATACATGAATGATAAGATTTATGAAGTTTGATATTTTTAAGACATTATATCTTGTTTTAAGTATGAAACCATTGATTTCATTGAGCTAACAGGTTTTCCAGCGGTGACCTTGCAAACGGTTCGGATATGATCAGTGACCCTTGAAAGCACAGCTCATTGCGTTTAAAAAAAACCCAAACCAACCCACAACCAAACCCAACAAAAAGCCCTCCAATTTAAATGTATCCTTTCTACTGATCTTCTAACAGGTTAATTACTAACCAGCATTTGCTGCTTGTTTTACCGTCCCCACCCGCTGTCCTTCACTCCTCGTTCCCTCTTCTCTTAAACTTCGCATTGTCACTACGTGAATAAATTTTCCACCTTTCTTCCTCTTTGGACAGGAGGAGCAACAAAGCAACCTTTCTAGCAAGAATAGAAAGTGGTTTTTTACGTCTTGCAGTCTGGCCATCGCAGGTGTCCACTAATCTTCACTGAAAAGCAGCCTGCGTTCCCTCCCTCCAGCCCTCGGCCCCCTTTAAAAACCCCTCAAAACCAGAAAAACAGAGCAACTGTTCTGGAAGGTTCTGATGATGAATATTAGTCTATTCTATTCTAGCTATATTCTTTGCTTTCTTTTGGTCTTAAACTTATCTGTATGTGTGCATGTTTATTTTTTTAATAATCTCATAGGAAGAAGTTTTATATATTTCTACAGCATCAAGCATACTTTGGGGAATAAAATGCTTGTAAATCAAATGCACAGCAAAAGAAGGGACAGGCCAGACTGACTAGCATCGATTAGCACATTAATTTGGAGCTAGGGACTGGCTCTACCTGCTAAAACGTGGATCAGGCCTACATACCAAGCACATGGTCATTTTGGACACTTGGTGATTTAATGGCTTTGATTTGTCTTACTACAAAGGTACAGGATGCTAACAGGATACAAAGCCAGCTCTGCATTGAGATTCGGAGCACATGCATGGATGGAATCAAGTTGTAAGATTTGACCTTTGCCTGCCTTTGAGGAACGATGCTGGCGGCGCTGCCTGCCAAAGCTGCGAGTTCTAGGAGCGATAGCAGCTATCCAGTGGGGGAAGTAGGTAAAGTCGTTAGTGCCTCTGCCTGCACACAGGGTAAAGATAACAGCTTCAGGAGAAAGATAAATAGGTAGCAAAAGAGGAGAACAAAGAATAGTGGGACAAGAAAGCCTGCACTTCTGTTTTGCCATCCCAGACAAGGAGCAGGTTGTACAGAACGTGCCCTTCTGTGCTTTTTCTTTCTGACCTCTTTGGCTGCTGCACAGTAAGTGTTGCCTCTCTGTCATAAATTTAACATGCGCTGACTGTTTCTCCGTTTGCCAGTGGGCCGGATGTTTCTATTTCTCATCAGTAATGAGACATGCAGTTTGCACAGTGTCGGTTACGACTGCAGAGATTGTTTCTTCTTGTTTTTATATCATCCTGTTGGATGGCATCATTCCAAAGGATGTCATTGTGGTGGGTGATCAGAGAGCTTTACTGTACATGGAACTGATTTTGGGCGTTTGGGGTTTTTGTTTTGTCCCTGCAAAATACAAAGGAATTAATGAAGGAAAGCAGCCTTCAAAGTTTTTGATTAGAGCTGGAATGATATTGGTGAGGCAGGGTTCAGAAGTTGCAGAATTAGGGATCTCCACAGGACCTGTAAGAAAACTGCAGTCTTAAGAAGTTCTGTATGTTTATAACAGAAAAAACAACTGCAACTCAAAGTTTCTAGGACAGGTTTTGTATTCAGTTGTTTGTTATGAAATTACATATTCAGAGTAAAAGCTGGTTTTTGTTATCCTCTGACTGGCAGAGGAAAAGAAAAAACCCTAGAATTGAATAAATACATAAACGATTGTTAGGATTTTGACTGATGGAGGATTGCGAGGGTATTGTGAAACCCTTGGCCAAATAACAGAACATATTCAATAGACTGGGGCTAATGGGTCACATATAAGACTGTTTTCTTTGGGAGCCTGAGCAGAATTAAAAAACGTGAGTCTTGTCCATGGTGATGGACAACCACAAAAAGAGAAACTGTTTAATTACTGTTGCAACTTATTTTAAAAGAAGATATATTTTGCATTTACCTGTTGGCATCTTGAAAAAATGTACTTTTAATAGGTTACGACTATGAAGGTGTTCAAGACTTAAATTCCTATTAACATGCATGTATTGTTTACCCCATGTTTCTGTCTTCAAAGTTTGATGCATTTCCCGTGTGAAAATTATGTTTCTTGTGGGAATATTGAAGGTGGAAATACTGAATTATTTTTTCCAAAGCGAGGGGAAGCCAAGAAAACAAACAATGTTTTCCCCTGTCTTGTTCCCTGGTATAAATATCCCTTGCCCTTTCTGGTACAAATGAAACTTGTGGCTTCTGTCATCCAGAGTAAATCTGTTGCTTCTCTTGATGACTTTAATGTCTGTCTTGGTGCTTATATATTTTATATGAATTCATAGTATTCAGAGAGTTCAGATAGTATTTTAGTTGTATTTACCACTTTGTTCATTCATTTCCAAGCCAGGCAATACTTGCTAAAACTGATGAGACAAAAGTTTTAAGTGGTGAATTCATAGGGTGATTTCACTTATGCTTTCTGTTTTATGAAATCTTTTAATTTAGCTGCTGATGTGTTCCTTATTTAGGATTTGAATAGCCTTCTAAGAGACTTGCACTTAAATTGCTATTAAAAGTGGAGCTTAGCCGTCAAAGTGACTTGGAACTGGCACTGCTGATGGCAGCAATACTGGAATATTTTTAAAAAGCTGAGCCCTGTCCTTGCTAGTTCACATTCAAAAATGGGATGTAAACACTGCTCTTTTGAAAAAATGACACTTTGATGCAGAGAGCTATCTTTGTCTCATACAACATTGAGGATGCTGCCAACAAAATGATGAACTTTTCTTATGTTTCTCAGGTCTGTGAAATTGGCTAAATACAAAGTGTGCAGGAAATATAGAGTATTGCCTCTTCAAGAGCTGTAGAACTTGTAGGGGCAAATAGCAGTTGACATTCTGTTCATGTGTGTTCTACTTCGGTGTGTAGATCAGCCTGGGTAAGTGTTGCTAGGAAAGCATGCAATGGTAAAGTCATTTTGTCATTTTGCCTGAGGAGACTAGTTTTAGGGAGGATTTTAGCTAGTGTTTTACAGCAAAGGCTTCAGTAAATGGCGTATAAAAGAATCATGCTCCGTTAAATTTGGAAAACTTATTTGTGCAGGTAAGTGCTTTATGGCTGGATTAATGAGTAACTTCTACTTCAATTAGTTGCTGTTCTCCTGCAGCGTAGTACTTGGGCTTCTTTTTCCCTATAAAAACTCTCCTTGTTTTCACTCAGTTATTTAGCACCCCAAGATGCGCATTGCCCCCAGTAAGCTGCAGTTACTCCTGACGGGGATAGTTTGTATTACAGAGTTTCGTGCTGTGCCATCCACTCTTCAGAAAGGTAGGATGAAAATTTCACGTCTAGCTTTAACAGTTTTCTAAGTACTGATGGATTTGTTCTTAGGCAGTGACAAGCATGGCAGTCAGTGCTGAAATAAAGAAGCCACGCTAGTTTCACCCCCTAAGTTTTTGACCCTAGGAGCTCGTAGACCTGGCCACAAGGTAACATTAGAATAATTGGGCTAGTTTTCATTCTTTGCTTTTGTTCCAATCCAAGTCTGTAACTGAAAGTTATTTTTTAATGAGTAATTCTTATGAAACTTTTGTCTGATTCCTTGATGATTCAGAATGAAGAACATTAAATAAAAACGATTTATAATTAAATAAATAAAACTAGATACTCTCAGATTTGCAGCAAGTTAATGAAGGTCATGGTTTAGCGTGTTACCCATGGGCTGCAAACAAAATACAGTGAGTCCTCTCTTCCGTTGTCTTACATCTTAAAATCTAGAGTATTCTTTTTTTTGAACAATTAATGATTGCAGTTGTTCCTGTTTCCTCATGAAGATTTACTGATTTATAGCGAACTGGAATGGAAATCAGAGCTTGGCTGTTTGCATAACCATTTTGCTTCCGTTTTAAATTTGCAGTAGTAAAAAAGGGAAATTTACAGCTTGATTTCCTAAATTCTGCAAATCACTTGTTTTCACTGTAAAAACTCTATTTTGACTGTCAAAACAGATGTGGTATCAAAATCGTCATAATAAGTTGCTCACTTAAGCAGTCCAAAGCAGAGTATTCTGTAGAACGGTATTCTCTTGCTTCAGCGTCCTGCCATGCAGATGGATGTGATGCAGTTTACGTCGAAATCTCTCATCCGACCGGTGAACGACATTGGTCCTGAAGCAGTCTGTAAAGCAGGCAGGAATCTCTTGGGCTTACAAATGCTACGGAGCAGAAGATTTTTAGAGTTTGTAAAAATACAGATAATATAAGCCTGGTATAATATTAATATAAATATTAACTTGTGACTTTTAAACTAATCTTGCATATGTTGGGAAAATAAACCTATTCAATGCTGAAATAAAAAAAGGAAAGTTTTAGATTGTGAATCTGATTTTTTATTATTTTTATTTATTTATTTTTGCCCATTTCCTCAGTACCAAATTCCTTTTGGTAAAACCTAAATCCTATTTTTTTTAAATTTTGTCTCTGTCTCCTCTTTCCCCTTTCCTCACTGTATCTTTGCACATGGGAAAAAGGTGGGTGCACTGAGAATTAGGAAAGAATGAAAGAAATCAGATAAATGAATTGGATCATTTCTAGATAAAGCCTTTTTTATTTAAAAGCTAGGGTAAGTAGAATTGTGTCAGCATTCTTGTGGCAATGTAATCATTTGCATCAGCCATGCTAATCCTGAGGATGATTGCAAAACCCTTTTTACAGGTGTTTTAAGCTGCATTTTACGGTTTGGAGGATTCCACATTTTCCAGACGTGTATACAAGTATTGGTCCTCCATCCTTTGAATACAGCCACCTAGCTGCCAGAACAACAACAAAATGTTCCAAGTTAATGGATGCTAAATTTTTCCCAGTGTACTGTTTAACAGAATTTGTAGTAAAATGTATGAGAGGTGTTTGGCTTCCTTGAGTTTTCATACAGCTTTAAGAAAAAAATAATTGTGGCTGCTGCTGGGTTTGGGAATTGCACTACAAAGAATTCCTCTGTTACAATGTGCTGCTTGGCAGAATTGGTTGCTTGGCTTCTGTCTTTCTTAAAATACTACCAAATGAGTAGTTATCACCACAAATATTTGTTTCTATAAATATACTCCTTTACAAATACATAAATATTATCAGCTTTACTTAGCCATAGTAGATGATAACAATAGTGAGTAAAGAAGAAATAAAGTTGGCCTAGTAGTAGATGTTCTGGAGAAATTCAGCCACTGTTGTTGGTCATCAAGGTCTGTATGTTGTGCATTTTGACCCCGTTTGTCCAAAATATTTTAAGTACAAATGCTGGGTGTAAAGAGATTTCTGAAAGCAATAATGAAACAGTTATTTAGTCCCAAAGTAATTCCAAAATCTGCTTGAAAGAGAATGTTGGCATTCAGAAAGTTCAAGTAAGCATGGACCTAACGAGAACATTAACATATATACACACACACACACACGTATATTTGGTCATGGAAGGTAAAATTTAATATTTGTGATACAATTAAACCAAAAAGTGCTCATTTGGAGAACTTCTGCAAAACAAAGTACATTGCCTTTTTCTTAGCCCAATTTAGCCTTAGTCTGGGCAGTTTGTATTAGGAATTATACGAAGGTTCCTGTTGTGGCAGAGAGATTGCACTGACCTCTGTGCCAGGCCATGCCTTCCAATTCTGTGTTACTAAAAAGTAGAAAAACTTAAATCCAGTCTAAATCTTTCCTTCTTTCCCCCTTTTACTCCTCAGATCCTAAGTGTGGTCAGAAAGTTCAAGAGGCAAAACCATGGAGTTACCTCAACCTTTTCACTCGGATTGTTGGGGGAAACCAGGTGAAACAAGGCTCACATCCATGGCAGGTTTGCACAGGCAAATGTGGTTTTATCTTCACAACAAAGTCCTGACTTTTCATAGAAATGACAGAAGAAGAAAACGGGTATTTTGTACTTGCTGACACTTATGGTGTACTGTTGAGCTCCTCTCTGCTTTTATGAAGAGCAGTGAAGCAGGCAGAGAGGACACGGAACCTGTCCTGCTCTCTAAGAAACCTTTGCTTATCATTTATTATTTTATCATTCTTTCTGAAAGAGCATCTGTAGATTAGTCTGTTGTAAAGAGGCATGGGTGAAACTACTCAAAAATAGAAGGACACCGAAGGACACCACACCCAGCCCCTGACTATTGTCAGGCATCATGGATTTCCAGTGCTCCCAGTGACCTGCAAAGGAAAAATTCTCAACTAACTAGTAACCTTTACAGCGTGCCGAGTACCTCAGTGACTTCGCATTTATTACATGTATGTCGCTTTTGTCCAGGTACCAAGTCACAGCTGACGGGAACAGCAAGGTTTGGGATCTCTTAGATTCAAGGACGATAAGAATGCCATGCAAGTGTGTTTGCTTGAAATGCAGCATGTACTTTAGCTATGTGAATCTTCAGGGAGTACCTGCATGTACCTTCTCCTTTCTTCCTCACATGCAATCAGAGCAGATCTAAAGATTTTCTTTATTTGACATGCCGCATTTATGTGATGCAGGTTTCCTTGAAACGAAGGCAAAAGCATTTCTGTGGAGGCACTATTGTTTCTGCTCAGTGGGTGGTCACGGCAGCTCACTGCGTCTTAGACAGGTATGGATGTGATATTTCAGGAGCAGGCTGCAGGTGCAGAAAAACATTGATCGTAAAAGTGTGTGTGGGGGCTGTAGCATCTTTTTGTGGCGATTACTTACAGGTGCTACCCTTTCATTTGTAACCAATATTTTCATGTTTTAACAGACAGGGAGAAAAAAATAAACCTTTGAACATCTCAAAAATAATTAAGAATAAAATAAACTTACAGGGATTGGTGGACACTGATTTTGGAAGTGTAGGTAAAAATCTGTACCTAACTATAATCATCAGGTGACTGCAATTTTTTTTCTTCAGAGAGGTAGCAACTGGCAGAGTATATGCAATTAAATGGTGAATGGATGTAGTACTGACCTCTTGCATGCTGATGATTTTCAGCCTTGGTGCTAAATAAAAAAAAAGAGGTCTGTGAATGTTGTACGGAAGGTTTCAGTCCTAATTCTGTGGTGGCTTCACTGAGATTCTAATTCCTTTATAGTTAATACTGAATCTTCATACTAACGGGTCACCTGGAATTATAAATTTGATCTGTATCTGGCATTGTATGTGATCACATCTTGGTCAAATTAGCCAATAACTGCAGGGTTTATTTTAACTACAGAAGGACGGGCGATATCTAAATCAGCATAAAGCCTCCTGACACAAAAGTAGTTCTTCAAGTCTTGTGAATAAATTTGAAGCAGAATAAAAAGTTTATAATGATTGCTTTTGTGTTTCCTTGCTGCACATCTGATCTGGTACTAGGAGCCCTAAAGCAGGATTCACTGTGTTTTTAAGGTGTAAACTGAGAATGCTAGAGAAGTGGTCTTATTTTTTCTGTACTTTCCTATGTCCAAATCTTCCCTCCTCCTTCAAAAAGCAGTGTGACTGAACATTTTTAAACACAGTAAGAGGACCTGGTTCCTTAATGGACCACCAAACCACAGTCAGGAGTGTAGCTAAATCATCTTTCTTCTCAGCCCTTTCCATCTCCCATTTTCTATTGTGGGACATACTCAGCTCTTGCTGACTGTACGTATTAAGTGCTTTAAAATCTGAAGATGAAAGGTATTAGGTATCAGTAGTAATAACTTTTCTGTTTAAAAACAACTATATATTTCCTTTCATTTTGAAGATTCCGTAGCTGAACTTTTATTTTTCTATTCTACAGGAACCTACTCCAGTACTTGAATGTCACTGCAGGAGAGCATGATTTGAGGATCAGGGAGAATGGCGAGCAGACACTCCCTGTTAAATATATCATTAAGCATCCAAACTTCGACCCCAGAAGGCCGATGAACTATGACGTTGCCCTTCTGAAGCTGGATGGAGCCTTCAACTTCAGTAAGGCCGTAGTTATCTGTGATCTTTTTCAGTGGGGAAGGTAAGGCCTTTGTTTCTCCCACATGCTGTGAAAAGTCTTGAAACTCAGTTTAAACCCATTTCCCAGCTGTCAGATTACACCACTAAAAATCTCCAGGGTATTTTGCAACTGAAGTATTTAAAATACCAGAGGTAAGTCAGAAAAATTTATCGGTTGAATTAAAAGGTCTTCTTCAGACTTAATACTCCCTTGAAGAAAAAGGTGTTGTTCTTTGTATGCAGGGGATTGAAATTTGACCAAACAGGGGTGATTATTTTTTATCTAAGGTGTAGTGGAGACTTCTGCCTCTGGTGAACAGTAAAGCTAGTCAAAGGCAGACCAGAGCTCAGAGCGTACCGCAGTACGGTCTGTACCTTACTCACACCCCCTCTGCTATTTGCCCTCTTTCCCGTCCTGCAGACTGCAGAAAGGAGCACAGGATCGTCTTCGGTCGTGTCCGAATGGTCCATCTGGGGGCTGTAAGGGGAAAGGGAAGGTGAGGGGAGGACGGCCGGTAGTACCCTGTTTCCCGGCCTGTGAGCCAGCCGTTTCTCAGCTGTACGCTGACTTTGCCTTACGGTCAGGTTTTCCGAAAGGCTACTTCACGTCAGTTTTACGTAATATTGAGGTGCATACACTTTGCTCTTCCAAAGGCTCCAGCTCACGTCACTAGGTGGCTCCTTCTTTGCCACCGCAAAGGTGAGTGACTGCTTTTTCTAGTGGAAGTTTGTATCATGATAGCAGCTAAGTTCAAGCTGAATGGCAAGGCCTGAGCTGAAGCTTGTGGTGCTCCTGGCTTTCTTTCTCCATTCCAAAACACAACAAAGTGGAGGCAGAGATAAATTGTCAAATGCCAGAGTAATTTTTCAGATGCCACAAAAATAACAATACTTTTTAGTTTTCAAAAAACCTAACTGAGCAAGGAAGCTTTTTGTTGTTGTTGTTCTTCCAAATATTTACCAATAAAATTCATGTCCATGTGTGGCAGGTTCATCAGTTTTGCCAGCATGTCTTCCTGATCCAGGTGAAAAGTTTGAAGCAGGATATATCTGCACTGCTTGTGGTTGGGGCCGTTTAAATGAGAGTAAGCCACTCATTGTTCTTTGACATTTAGGTTTCTCAGTGTCTTATTTCTGAAGCTAAGAGCTTGATTGCATAGGTCATAGAGCAGAAAAAACCATCAACTCGTCATAAGAATTGTAATCTCAAAATGGGATCTTTGCTAGCTTCTATGCCTACCTGTGAATTATCTCAAAATGGATCGCTGCAATATATAGACCTGCATGTCAGTTTTGAAACATTTTTAAATTTATTGAAGTAAAACTGCTTATGTACACAAAACTGGATGTTTATGTAACCATAAAATGGCTTGGAGCAAGTTTACAACTTTTTTTTTTGTGCATTAGCAGTGACATTAAGTTCACCTTTCAGCATTTCTTGTAAGCAATTTTTTTTGTATTTCAGATGGAGTACTCCCTCAGGTCTTATATGAAGTCAATCTACCAATCCTAAACAGTAAGGAGTGTTCAAGAGCGTTATCAACTTTAAAGAAACCCATCCAAGGTGACACTGTAATGTGTGCTGGATTTCCAGATGGAGGAAAAGACGCCTGCCAGGTCAGCTGAACAGGGGGCCCTGTGTACTTACAAGTGTTTCTCAGAAGCTCAAGGCTCTGTGTGCCTAAGTGAATAAATACACTGTAAAATGCGGTATTTGGAGTGTATTTATTTTGATGTGTGAATTCTTTCAAAGGTTCTGTATGGGGCAATGCACTTAATTACATCATTCCGTTTTAATTATTGTATGAGTTGTATGACAGGTTCCTGAGAGCAGTTTTGCAATGCATTCCAGTGCAATAATGCTTGGGGCTTTCTAACTTCGGAACACTTGATAAATTAATTAGTTAATGTTGCTAAGATCCTAAGGAGGAAAGTAGAAAGTGTTGCCTTGGATTACAGGAAGGAAAGGAAGTGACGTGAAGGGTAAGTGATTGTTCCTTGTCATGGGGGTAAAAAACAAAAGCTCCTCACTCCTTTTTACATGCTAAAACACAACAGATGTGCACCCGTGAGGGAATTAGTTTCTCTCTCCCTGTCTTGACAATCCTGACTAAACACAATAAAAAAGAAAGTGCCTTTCTTCACAGTTTTTTTAAAATTGCTATTCCCTATGCTGCAGGTTTGTTAGTATGGCACAAAAGAGAACTCAATAAACTCTTTCAGGCTTGCTCAGTGGTATACATGCACTTTTGGAAGCTGTGGGTTTGTACTTGTTTTTTACAGGGAGACTCAGGAGGCCCTCTTTTATGCCGACGTAAGCATGGTGCCTGGACTCTTGCTGGTGTGATCTCCTGGGGAATGGGATGTGCTCGTGGCTGGATAAGTAATGAGAAGAAGAAACACTACGACAGAGGATCTCCAGGAATATTCACAGACCTCAGTGCGGTGCTTTCCTGGATTCAAGAGAACATGAGTGCTGGTATTAAGTCTCCACAGTAATGTGTCCTTCACTTTTGACAACTCTTCTGTCTCATAATAATATTTCATTTAATTTTATCTTTTCAAGATATAGCACTTATCCCCCCCTCCCCCCATTTTTCCTGGCAAAGCACTATAGCGTTTCACAATGCCTTTAAGTATATGGTACTGATTGGCAGTTGCCAAAAATAAATGGAGAGCATTGTAAATATTTGCTTCTCTTCCACTTTGTCTCCTACTTGGACTATATATGTGTGTGTGTATATTTTTTTCAACTTTAAGAATGGTCCTTTTATCCAACTAGCCAGTTAGCCTGGTATTTTTGTCTTTAAGTGGAAATTCACCAGTTGAAAGTGTCTGAAATTCCATACGCATCTCTTCAAAGTCAGCTAAAACGTGTTGGATCAGACATTTGACTACACGAGGAAAAGGCCTGCTCTCAGAAGTGTTTTTGCTTACTCTGCCCAAAAAGCTACATATGCCCTCCATGCAGGGGAACAGCATGAAAATTATCCATCACTTCCAAAGTCATGGAGCCGGAGATATAGATGACAGTCTATCCAGGGGTGAACTTCACTCAGAACATTAAGAAACTGAATTAATATTTTCTTCCAGTTGGGGCTATTTTCGTTAAAAGGAGATTGTGTTAAGATTTACACAGAGAACTGAAAAACTGAGGGGTGTTTAAGAGGTTTTGCTAGTCAATGATAAGAAAAAAAATTGTGACGGAAAAAAAGATAAAACTTTCCCATTAGAAACCAGCTCCAACTGGTGATTGAAAAAAGAAACCCTCATAATGTCGGAGAAAAATGAAAAGGGTTTAGCTTCTGAAAAATATTTTGGTTTTCAATTAAAAAAAAAAAAGGAGAGAGAGGGAGACAGAGTCTTTTTATTAAAAATTTACTAGTTGGCCCATTTTATTGTCAGGAAAAAATAGTATGATTATCTATTGCAGTAATTCAAGCGTATTGGCTCCAGCGAACAGAAAAAGCAATCTGGTAGGTAAAGTGAAAACACAATTCTCAATTGCAGTGCCCTAGGTTTTGCTTACTCACTCTTTTATACTGTCACACTGGTGCAAAAGATTTTAACTGTAATTGCTGTCAGGCTTAATGTCTCTGTGTCCCTGATGTGATGCTAGCAGTTGGATTCTGCTACCCTTACCTGAAATGTATAGTATTTACTCAACGAGTGCGTATAAAGAGAGTACTGTGCTGCTCAGACTGAGCAGTGGCCTATCAATGTATGATTAAATCTAGAAGTGGCAACAGCAGAATTGTTTACACCAAAGTCAGCATTGCCTGAACTTGCAATTTTGTTTTAATTCTAAGCCTAGTTTATTGTAGGCACTATGTCCCCAAGAAGTATCTGAATTTGCCTTAGTGCTGGCTGTATAAAATTACCACTTCACACGGATAAAAAAAAAGCCTACCTTATGAATACAAAACTACAGTAATTTATTCTTCTTTTTCCACCCCCTTCCCTATCCCTCCTTTATTAGATCTGAAAATGAAAAGCTCCACAGGTGAGTACAGTATTTTTTCAGTACCTTTTATCTGTGTTAGAGCATAAAAAGACCCCCAAAATAGTCTAATATATAATCTATGAAGGAAGAAACATGAAGAAGCTTGACTCATCAAAGCACTTTTAAATGTATACTTTAAATATATACTCTTTTCCTACTGGTTCTGTAAAAAAAAAAAAAAAATTACTTACATAGAATTGTGCTTATGTACTGGTGACTTCAAAAAGGAATTTTCCGTAAGACATCTACATATATAAAAGCCATATTTTTATTGAAATGCAAATAAAATTAATGGGAAAAATGTAGAACAGAACCTCGAGCAATGCATGAAATCTAGTTAGTGAAGTTGATTCTGTATAAAAATATAGATTCTAAATAGAAAGTATGAGGTAAATTAGTAGTACTTTTGTGCAGTCTGTGATGAATCTATTTACTTGTCTGGTGTCTACTTCTATGAATAAAATGCAACTCCCCCCCCATATCTATTTCATATACATTATTGTTGATAAATGTCTTACTGGCTTACCTTGCAAGGAGAAGGAAAGGCAAGAGGAGATAATTTTTGTAAGTAATTGTGTTTCTAGTGACACTTCTCTGGAGAGGAAAGCTTCTGCTTCTTATATTAAAGTGTCTTTAATACCATATCATACTGTTGCAAAAGTGTCCTGCTGTAACATAGCTAAGGACGTTGTTACAAATGGGCTGCAATGAACACTTTTCTTATGTCCTGAGTATGCGTTTTTACTCCCTGAAAAATATTTATACTGAAATCCTCATTTAACAAATAGTTTCTTTAAGGTAAAAAGCAAGCACTGCCATTTTTACAAAATATATGATAGTGCATTGGCAGTGCTTCATTTTTGCTCCCAAATTATGTGTTTTAAAACTGACTTACCATAATCCCAAATAAAAGAGAGAAGAGAGAAGACCCAGCATCAGTCTGTCAGCAGAAACAAGGTACAGCTGAGCAATCTTGAGTCTCACAATATTCTCTAGATGTTTGAGCTTTTTGGTGGAACAGATGACTCCGTATGTGCCAAACCTGATTCCTTCTATTTTGTTTTAACTCTACAACACAGCATTTTGTAGCATTCAGGATGGCAAACTCCCTGACAGTGAAGGAGAATTACATTTTCCTGGAAGTCCCAAACAGTTCTATCCAAACCACCAGTAAGTAGACAAAACACAGTCTTTCACCAGAAACTATTCCCCGTACCGGTGTGGTTCTGTTTTTGTTGCACTTTTGTGAACGGGAACTAATTTGTTGTTCCAGATTGTGTGTATGGACTCTCTTTGTACCAGAAGGGAATTATATATTGCTTCGTTTTTCCCACTTCGATATAGAGCCAGAAACATTTTGTGACTATGATTCTTTATCAGTCTATTCAAAAGATGACAGACTTGTTGGTGAGTTGCCGTCCCTTTATTCTTGGAAATAATCTGTCAGCGTACTCTTTCATTCTCACGGCAAGTACACCCTATGAGGACATTGCGGTTGATTGTTTTACTTACGTTTTCATGATGAATACATTGTGACATATGATCTAAAATAAAAGACAAAGAGTGTGGGAGGAGAAAAGAATGGAAAATGCCTGGTAGGGAACTGTGTCAGCATACGACTTTCTGGTGTCAAGGATTTTCAGTTTTTAATAGTGTGCATCTATTTGGGCTAATGGATTAATAGGGAATGTAGAGGATGAATAGGCAATTTCCTTTTCATCCTAAAATTTTTATAGCTAAGTACTAAAAATGGTACATGCAAGTTTTCTCAAGTGACTGAAGACTTCAAACAGTGATTATTCTCTAATATTATATTTCAGGGAAATTCTGCGGAGGAGATCTTCCATTACCTATTTTGATTGGCTCCAATAGTATAACGCTGAAATTCGTTTCTGACAACAAGGATTATGGAACTGGTTTTTCCATGACCTACAAAGCCCTTACACCAGATATTCTTCCTGGTAAGTTTAAGTCTAGTAATATACCTGTCTGCACTCTTGGGTGGTGACCTGAAAATTTTTTTCAGGAGAAAATAAATCAGAGGAAGCTCCTATGATATTTCGACGTGGATGATGTTATGAACAAGGCAAGTGTGGTTAGGCTGCCGTGTGACATTGTGAAGAAACTGGGATGCCCGAAAGAGAGAGGATAGATGCTGTTGAGAGAAGCCCTCCTTTAACTTTGCCTCTTCTCCATCCACTTTATACAAGATCTCATTTCCTTTCCTACTTCCAGAATGTTTTAAAACTCAATATGATTAGTCAAATGAGCAGAATTTCTAGATGAAAGCTGCTTTGCTAGTCCCAAGCATGCTTTCATGGAGGGGCCCTGAGGGAGACAGCTAATGCTACGATACATGTCGTAGAGAATTGCTTTCAGTTTTGCTGTGCAGGGTGGTTCACCATCACTAGGGAGCAGGGCCAAGGGCCATCTGCTGAGTCTGGACAACCCAGTTACAGACAGACACCTGTTGTTCCTGTTTCTGCAGCTTTTCCAGCTAGTTTCATTCCTTTGCAGAGTGTAAGGGCAGAGTGTAGGGAGGAATCCCCTCTGAGGGGCCTTGCCACTGCATAGCCCATCAGGAAGACATGTCCTGTGGTTGTGTTTTTTTTGTCTCCACTTTCCTCTCCAAAGAAAGTTGGCAAATGTTCTTCTGACATGCCTGTGTCCCGCTCTTCTATCACCCCACACAGGTACCTGTGCCTGCAGTGCACTACCTGTAGCCAAGGGGGAATGCTATAGTCACGAGTTGAATTGCTCTTCTGCCTGGGAACAGATTAAAATTTTTCTTTGCATCTTTTCCAGACAGGAGGATTTGGCTTGCTGCTCTTGTCCTGTTCACTTTCTCAGCTGTGTGAAAGCACCACAAGAGTTTTTCTGGATTTAAATTTTTTTTCTGTGAATGATTTAATAGGAAATCACAGTGCCTCCATTTTTGTTTTCCTGGTTTTCCAGATTCTGGCTGTGAGTCCTTAGCTGTCCTTTTTGAAGAAGGAGTGTTACAAAGTATGCATTATCCAGAGTGCTACAGCAACACGGCAGAATGTCAATGGATTATTTGTGCACCAGAGGACCATGTAATCAAGGTATAATATGAGCCCTTCTTGTGTCTACAGAATGGAAGTGGGCACCATTGAGTTAACAAGAAATTATGCAGCTAAGGACAAGCAGGATCAAGCAACATAAGCTTGAATAATGCTGCTGGATGCAGTTAAGAGAAATCACTTTCCATCCCAAAAGCCAGATAGGTTTTGATTTCTCCTTTAGGTTATAGTAAAATAGGATTTCCTGGTTTAATTTTTATGATGACAGATTCTTCTAGCAAATGTAATATGCTATGTATCACCTGTGAGAGGTCTGAATGTCACAGAAACCAAACCCTAAAGGAATCATTGAGAATACTAAAGACCCTATTATAGATCTTTGAATTTTTTCTGTGTGAATTTAACAACAAGGTTCAATTTTTCATTTTTTTATTTAAAGCTTACATACCAGTCTTTTGAAGTAGAAGAGAGTGAAGATTGCTCTTATGATGCAGTGACTGTGTATGAAGATGTGGGAAAAGAGGAGGAAATTGGTTTGACTTTTGATTTTTGAGATATTTTGGGGATGACCTATTTCTTTTATGACTTTCACTAGCCCTGTTATTCAGTCTAAAATCAAGTTTGCCTCTAGAGTCTCGGGTGATATTATAGGTTCAGTACCTTGAAAAATACTTGCAGGTATTGCTACTTCTGTTCCACTTACAGAGGCAAAACCACATTGAACAGAACAGTTCTGTGTATTTAAACTCTATATGAAATGCAGTTCTGAATTCATGTAAAGGAAGAAAAGGGCATAACACAATAATTTGTTTTTATAGTAACGATCAGACACAGAAAGCACCCAAGAGGTCTCCTTTTCAGAGTCCAGTTGTTCTTCACTCCAGATGAGCATTCATGTAATTCTTGCCACCTTGCTGGAGATTCCCCTGGTTTACATTGAACGAGCGGAAGACCTGTCCCAATCAACCGATTTCAGCACTTGCTTGATGCCGGTGCTTAGATTAGCACTAGTAGATGCTAGTGCTGAAACACTAACAAGAGGAAATCAGGTTTCCAGTATGTTCTGTACATAATGGCAACCTATGAGTGTGAGTGCTGCAATAGACTCTTGTGAAATAATGCAAGAGTCTCCTTGTTCTTATGAGATAATTACTGAACAAGGACAGACTGTCAGGAATAATAGAACAGTCCTTCAGCCTCAGTCTGCTTATCTCTGCTCCTCCCTTGGGCATAGTTATTTTTTACCCTCTCTTGTGAGAGCTGGAATACATAGAATTTGGATACCCGCTGTTGAAAGAGATAAGGATGAAAAAGTACATGTTAATCTGCAGTGAACCTTTGCTTTCTCATCTTTAGCTAAGTCTTGTGGATTTGCCCTACCAGCACCTGTTCTAAGCTCCTCTGCTATGATGCTGGTTGTTTTTCACTCTGATGAAACAGAGACCTTTGGAGGATTCAGAGCTACAATCTCTTTTGTTCATGTAACAGGTAATAGCAGTAACTTGGGAAACTGCCTCTTTGGGGCAGCACAAAGGGCTCTTGTGAATCTGGCTATTCAGAATTATTTTGCTCTAGGAGATTCTCATCTAACAAATTGTTTCAGTGAAAAAACTGTATTGTGAACCTATTGAGGCATTAAACAAAGTGCGTATTGAGTGGGTGAAGAGAAACAATGAATCTACCCAAAACTTCAGAGTTTTATTTTGCGTAAGAGTATTTTGGTGCATTTTAAATGGCACTTTACTACCACGTGAAGATGTAATAGCACAGATCCCTACTGTAGAAATCTATTCCTTCTACAAAAATTATAATAAAGGAAATAAAAGTGATTTTTGTAATAAAAATATCACTCAAGACAGCCTGCTAACACATTTGCTATTTTCGTTTGCTAGATTTAGATACTTTGGATTCAACTAGTGAAGAAGAATTTGAAGATATGGATATGACTGAAGAAGAAATACAGATTACAACAGGTAAGCCACCCTGAGTTATATTTTCCTCATGGGGCTAGGGAGTACCTTTTGGACTACGATTTAAATGGTGTTTTATCCAAATATTTAAGGGATGCAGTTATCACGGAATTTTTCATTAAGATATTTTGAGGAAATAAAAAGATGAAGAGTAACACTTCTATGCTTTGGCTTTAGAATAGCAGAACCTAATCTTTCTTGTTTCCTTCATCTTGTTAAGTCATTTACAGCAATGCAATGACATTATTTCAGCTTGTATGTCAGTTTACACCTACTTGCTTTGGTGAAAATAATTACAAATTGTACAGGGTAGTTGAAAATAATAACCAGCAGTTTAGAACTCCCCTTTTTCCCTCCAGTACTTTATGGGGAATGGGAGGGGAGTCCACATTCATTGTAGGTTTGAGGCTCAAACTTTTGAAGGTAAGAAGTTGCTTTCATCTTGGTGAAGCTCGTTTTTGCTAAGATCATCTCCTCATGCTGTCTCTGAACATTTGGATCCTTTGAGGGAAGTTGAAAGATTTAGCAAAAAAGGGGAAGGGGGAAGCTTGAGAAGCTATGGGGTAGCTCTTCTTGGGACATCAGTGCTTTCTGTTTCAGATGATATTTGTGGAATGCCTTCAAATCAGCCCAGGTTCATCTTCAGTAGGATAATTGGAGGTGAAGAAGCTGTACCATACTCATGGCCTTGGCAGGTCAGTGTACAAATTTCAGATGAGCATATCTGTGGAGGAGCAGTTCTTGCCAAAGAATGGGTTGTCACAGCTGCTCACTGCTTTAATTCTAAGTAAGTACACTGGGATGAACCTTTCTCTGGGAATGTCTGTAATTGCATGGTGCGTCTCTGCAGCTTGGTGGTTCTGCCCAGGGTGGCTGACATGGTTTTGGTTACCACCTACTTACAGCTCACACTGGATTCTTTTGCTCCACACACATGTACTAAGATCATAGTGGCTACTAAGGAAGTAAGTAGCCTACTCCTGTAGGCTTGGTTTTCATTCAGATCAGTTTTCAGAAGAGATGACAAGATACTAAGTCCCTTGTCGTCCATCGCTTACTCTTAGGTAACTTCTTTGTGTTTGGGTCATTTACAGAGCACGTGTTCATCCAGGTAGAATCAACCTATGAAAAAAATTTTTAAATTACTGAATTTGTGTAGATTTTGGAGAACATACAGGAGGCTTTTGTGCACAGGGTTGATGCCATTCCCTTATTAAGAACCTATCAATCTGTTAAATCAGATTACATGGAAATTTTTCTGTCTTTATTGAGAGGAGACGAAAGGATAGTCCATGTGACTTTTGGACTCTTTAAAATACTTTCTAAACTGCAATTTGTTTATTCATCTCTTAGGCTGAACACTACCTGTTTTGAAGTTCAAATTAATCACAAGTACATTAATTTAAAATTCACATACATTGGGTCATTAAAATATTTTTTTAAAATCCTCCCAGGATTGCTGATGATTAGGTATTCTGGCCTGTTTTCAAATGAAGTTGCAATTACTTGAAAATGAGGGTAAGCTTTCAAAAGCCCCGAATGCCCAAGATGCTTAGACATCTATACTCTCCATTTCTTTGATTTTCTTCCCCACCCCCACAAAACTGGGGATCTGAAATGCAAGTGCTGTTTTGAATTTTGGACTTTGGCTTCTAAGTTTCTAAATATTAGTTTGTAAAATTTTATGTCAGGAGTATCATTGCGCTGTGTTGAAGGTACTGCTTTAAGAGCAGTATTAAGGAGGAATTCTCTATTGTATGTTCCCATCACATCAGAATTTGCATACGTGGCTTAATGATTCTACACAACTGATTTCATCAGGGAGTTATGACAGGTTTTCAGGCAGTGAGAGGGTTTGGTTAAGAAACCAAAGGGTGAAATGAAATGTTTCTGTTGCATTTCTTTGTCATTTGATAGGTAGTAATGTTTTAGAGGTCACCCATTTTTTCAGTAAGAAGGTAGGGACCAGCACTGTCCCCGGATGATGTGGGCCATGCAGCCCTTGTGTTCTGCACCAGGCACCCCCAAGTCCTTATAAAAGTGACCTTTCTCTCGGTTCGCTGTGTTTGAGAGATCCTACTGCCTCCTCATGAGAATATTTCATGCTCCCTAGAAGTCAGTGGGAAGATTTCCATAGATTTGTATGGGAGTATGGGCCTCAGGAGTTGTTGGCCCAGGAATATGTAGGGGCCTAGTGTCTATTTTGGGTGGAGGAGGTTTTAAGATTCACAGGTTTCAAGAATGCTGTTATACCAGCCTGAGAATTATCCTTTTTTTCAGGGAACTGTACAGAGGGTTATGGATGGTGGTAACGGGACTTCATGATCTTGCAGAGCAAGAATACAGACAGGTACTATAAGCTCTGCTTAATAATAAAATATAAATCAATCTTGGAAAATAGTTTTTAATGTAAATGCGTCTCCCAAATTGTTCATGATGCAGCAGTCTAACAGCTGGCATGCTGACCTTAATCTGCAGTTACACAACAGGTTTTGTGTGACTGTCAGAGAAATTTTATCAACACAGATCTGTGCCTTCACCAGTAATGAACTCCAAAGCTCAGTATCCTGGAGGATGTGTGAGTGAGGAGTGTATTGTCTCTAAATTCCCTGGTGACTATTACCAAGACAGAAATAATTGGGGCACAGCTTTCCACTTTGCTCAGACTGGACAAATGTTTTTCCAAGACCCTTTTCCTACACTTGCTGGATGGAGTCTCCTGCACATTCCCTGATCCATGTCCAAGAGGCATAATCTTGACTTGCTAACGTAAGAAAGCTGGTGGCTTCAGCAGCTGCTTTTAAATGTTTCCTCCTCTTAGCGCATCTTGCATATGGCCTGAAATTTTATAAACCCAAAGTTACTTAAAGACTGAAATTCCCAAGGCATTCAGAAAATGTCAATGTCCTTGCTTTCCTAGAAAAGGTCAGTAAAGCAGTATATTATACATCCAAGTTTTAACAAGACCACTATGGACTCTGATATCGCCTTACTGCAACTGGCCGAGCCCTTGGAATTCAACCACTATGTGCGCCCAGTGTGCCTCCCTGCCAAGGAGGAGGCAGTTCAGCCCTCGAGGGTGTGTGTTGTCACAGGATGGGGTGCACATGAAGAAGGTATGCAGTCTTTGCTATTTTGAAGGTTGAGCATGCTGTAGCTGTGTTTTAAATACTATGTTCTGTGTTGTAACATTCATTCTGCTTATACATTAGTTGCTGGAGAACAGACGTGTTAAAAAGTTTTCACTTGTGTAAGCTCAGCTAGACATGCAGGGAAATGGGTGGGAGGAAAGAAATCAGATAATTTAGATGGAGACCATTTGAAAAGGGGAAGAGTGAAGCTTCTTTCTGGAATCACTAATTCATGCCTCTACTGGTTTCTGAGATGTCTTTTACTTTAAGACAGAGAAAAGGGGAAAAAACTGCATCAGCTGGAAGTCCCCATCCTGGTGCTTGGCACATGTCAGAGCTACTACATAAATCTTCCCAGTAAAGTGACCCAGAGGATGATCTGTGCTGGATTCCCTCTGGAAGAAGGCAAGGACTCGTGCACAGTAAGTTGCGCTCACCACCTTTGCCTTCTGACACTTGGGGTGTGGCCAGATGGGTTCTGAAAAGGGGAGTATTAAAACCTCACTAAGAGCTGTTTTCTTGCAAACAGGTGGTAGGTGATTTACAGTGAAAGACTCCTCACTAGTAGGATTTTAATTACTCCTATTGCAAAAAGAGGTACTTCCCTTGAACAAAGGTTATTTCTTTCTCTGCCTTTTAAAAACAGAAGCCCCCAAACACATGAGCAGCTGGGACCTCTCGTAGCTAAACTGATACTTTAAAAACACGTTAGCTCATAACAAGATTCCTTTGTCCTTGTGCAGGGTGATTCTGGTGGCCCATTAGTTTGTCCTTCAGAAGACAACTCGGGATTTTACACCCTTCATGGAATCACTAGCTGGGGCTTGGGATGTGGAAGGAAGAGCTACCCAGGAGTATACACAAATGTTGGTGTTTTTGTTGACTGGATCAAGCAGAGTGTTAATAGTAGTGGTATGTATGGAAAAAACAATTAAATGAATCCTTTTGCTGTCGCTAGATGCTTAATTTGAGGTCTCTTCCAGGGTGCCATTTTTATATTTGGGTGTCCAGCACTTCCTGAAATCTTGGCTGTTTAAAATACCCCTAGCTTGAATGCCCAGAAACAGACAAATCTAAATCAGTAGTCGCTTCTGAAAATCTTATTTCTTCTGGATGTTTTATTCCCCTCTCTATTGCACTTCTCGTATTGATGAATGTCTTCCTTACTGCTGCTTTGCTGCTTTGTTTCTCAGGGTTGGGAGGAGGTTGGGAGGCGTGAACAGACACACGATGACAGCTGAGTCCACTTCGACAAGTTTACAGCCTGCCTTTGATGATCTTTGAAAAGTTTACTCTGTTTTATTTTTCTCCTTTTTGTAGATCTCCCCATTTTTGTGGTGTGACTGTCAAAGCGGTTCTGATGGACCACATTGTAAAACACTTCCAAAGCACAAATGTCATTGAAAGCAAACTTTGGTGAGAGCGTGTTAGTTCATGATTGGTGAACAGCTTCCAAAGTAGCTGATGATTACCCTGGTGAATTTACTGCTAATTTACCTGAATTGAGACTTTGGCTTTACATGTGTGTGCTTGGGACAGACACAAGTTACTTGCAGGCTTCTGACACTCTGTTAATCTATCTTAGAAGGAAAGAGAGGGAAAATAAGCCACCATACGCCAAGCATGTCCTTGAATGTAGTACTGGAGAGCATAAAAATACTGCAGAAATGAGATGAAGTAAGTGCCTGTGTAAAACATCTGAAGGGGCAGTCAGTCATACTTCCGTTAAGGTCAATGGGAGTGTTACGTCTGGCTCTGAGAGGACCTAGGCAGTGGCAGTAGTAGTGCATCGCTGAGGAGCAGAAGAACATTGTCTAGTCATTAGTGATGTGAATCAATGCAATTGCTGGGAGAAGGATATTTTTAATACAGTTCCCGTTTTAACAAATTGTGTGTTGTTTAAACAGATAGAAGTGTTTGAAAAGACAGGTGTTACAGGCCGAGGGCTTTTGGCACCATGCAAGAACTGACAGCTATCCTAATTAATCTATACATGTAATTAAAGAGGTACTGTGTAATCCACACACTGCAAACTGAGCACATCTACTTGTAAACAGCAGTTTGTTTAATGCCCAAATGGCTGCTTACACAAGAAGTTGTGATGGCAAGTGCCAATTAGCTTTGCAGACTGTTCTGTGCAGTCTTAGTGTTTAGAAACTAGATCAGTATGATAGTATAATAGGTAACACAAGTATAATCCTTCTTTGACTCAATGATCTGGAAAATAAATAGAAAGTAAGAAAGAGATCTCATTTTGTTTCTGTTGATATTAATGGCAAAATCTTTAGAGATGTGTTTCCCATACATGCATTTGATGCCAGTAACCCTGCTTTTTTAATGACATTTGTTTAGAACTTCTGATTTTTTTAAAGATATAATTTTATTCTGTAGCTGGGGAAAAAAATAATCTCTCTACCTTTATTCCCAAATGAGTATGGTAAACATTTTTCACCAGTTTCTTCTCTTCACTGTAAAGTTTTAGGCAAAAGCCCACAAAATAATCTGGAGCATGAGCTTTCTGTGAAACTATGAAAATACTTCATGGTGGAAGGACTATGGACAAATTCAGACTAAGTGTAAGGCACAGCTGTATTACATTATTGATAGAGTATGCTTGCTCTATCTTTGATAAGCTCATTGAAGTGGTCTTCGGAGATCAATGGAGGGAAAATATCCTTTGTAATTTTTCATTATGGAAGTCTGTTGATGTTCAGTTATGGTGGAAGTTGCTATTAGCTAACTATATCAGTTTAACTGTGCTGGGAGCAGATGTGTCTAATCACTCGGTTGCTATTCTGTTTTGCTTAACAGGAACAAGATGACTTAAAATACCTGTAAAGTTTTTATCTGCTTATTAATCTAATACAAGGATATCAAGTGGGTGTGTTCAGAAAAATAAAAAGGTGGGGGGAGAACTACAGGTGGCATCAGCTGTGCTAAGCCCTATTGAATGCAGTGGTTATATGCTGATAAATTGATATCTCTTTAAAAAATTCCTTTCATATATTCGGAATGCTATCTGATATTATTTGTATTTGATTTGATTGTTAGGGTACTTACTTTTTGCTTGACTGCATGATGTTGACCTTTTGTGTTTCTCCTAGTATGGTTTTACAAGTAGTCTAGTTTTGCTTTTGTTTGTTGCATCTTTTTAGTCTATTGTAAGCTGCCAGTATCTTTTAGCAATAATGTGAACTGTTTCGTGATGCAAATGAAATCTGATTCTAAAAAAATAAAAAATTACTTTCAATGGAGTTCATGTAATGGGATTGTATTTTAGGTTTTACAAAATTTGTATGAAGTCCACTTTAATTCTTGACAGTTTTATGAGACTTTCCTGAACCCTGCAGTCAAAAGGTAGGATACTAGTAGCCTACCTGAGTACTGAGGTAGGCTCAGGTTCCCTGCATGCTTAAAATCTGGATATAAACCTTCTTCTGTTGGCGTGTAAGTAAAAATATCTTCTTTGTAACATTTTATGGAAGCAAATGAAGGCTCATTGCATTGTTCATTGGCACTGAGCTAAATATTTAGAATAAAAGTCTACGTCCAAAAATATCTTGTTCTGACCTTTGGTTAACATGAGCATCTGTGGCCCTAAGTCTTCCTGCTTAGCTCTGAAATGGTAGTCCTGCTCTGTACGTGTGCGTGGGCACACATGCTGGGAGCCCATCCATATTGCCAACGATGCACCTAGGTAGCCTTTGCAGGAGTGGTTATGAGAGCATTTTTGTAACTTTTGTTGGAAAGGGGAGATCTTCATCAGAAAACAGAAAGTATATGTTCATTGTTAAAGCATGTCTGGCAGTAGTACAGAAGAGGAAGCAGTTGTTGTCTGAAATCTGGGTTCTGGCTATATAGCCTGACAAAAGATGTTAAAAACATTGTTGATCTCTGACTCTATGGCATTACCTCTGTGAATTCTTGGTTTAGAATTCTTTTACTTTGCCATCTCCTCCTTTTCCAGCCTAGGACAGCATAGTGGCTTACTGCATCGTACTGTTCTTGGTTGCTTGCGCTCCTGTGCCCTCCCTGATGAAGCCAGAGGAGCGACAGCACAGCAGCATCGTATCCTTCCTTAGATGTACTCTGTCTGGAGGTATGCATGCCATGTATTTCCTGACTCTCTTTTCTTCCACAGTGGGTCTGCCCGAAAGGATCTAACAATCATAGTATTTAGGTGGTACTGTAGAACTGTATTCTCATGTGATCTTCCCAGTTCTCTTCTCTTTTCCCCTAACCTTTTTTCCATTGTACTTTTTGAGGACAAGTGGCACAAGGGCAGTTTTTTTCTCATTTAGGAATCCATTTACTGTCATGTATTGGATGCACAAAAAGACTGTTATTTCTTCATCTGAAGTGACTAGACTTGGTTCTTTGCATGCTTTCAAAACAGTGAATTGAGCAGTAACACCAGAGGAACTGTGGATGTTACATCTGTGTAAGACAGGTTAACAAGAGGAAAGCATTAGGCTTGGTACTTTGAAGAAAAAAAGAGTATTATATAGACCAAGACCCTGCCTTTCGCTCAAAAGAAAAGAAAATAATCGGGAAAAATGCCACAGGAGCATTAGGAATAGTTAATACAGAAAACAAGAAATACCTCTAAATGTTTCTCAAGCTCTACAAAACACCTTACTGGCCTTTCTTTTACTAAAGGCAAGGAAGAGTCCTGTTCTTGAGGGAAGATTAATGCTTCCTATCAATAGTGCAATTCAAAGAACCACTGGTAATTGCATAGCTGTGCAATTATTAGTCATAGTAAAGTAGACAGAAAATCCTGTCTTGAAAATTAAAAAAAATTATCCTTTACTTGTTCCTATTTACCTTCAGGATAAATTCTGGCTGAGAGATCTGAATGTTTCTTGTCTCTATTATTTTTGTTCTGCATTATTCTCCTTGAGTTTTGAGCCTTTTGCCACATGGATGTATGGTAGATCGTTGATGAAAGCAAAATACGTAAAAGTGGCAAAGCCGTACCACTACCATATTGTCAGAAAATAAGAAGTCACAGCACCTCGGTGGGAGAATCTAGCTTTTTTAATGATGGAGAATGGGTCATGCAGCCTGGAGGTCCTGTGCTCGGTTACAATGCTCTGAGGACAGTGGCTCTGTGTGACACTGATGCAAGGAGTTAATTTACTCCAGGAACGGAGCTGTAATATGTAGCATTTTGATAGTGGTTCCCCTGCTTTTGCAGTCAGGTGAGGAAAAGCTAATATTAACAAAAAAAGATAAAAGAGTGTAGTGGGGTATTAATTCTCTGGTCTTCCATTGTCAGTACTTCAGTACCACAGGAGACCGAATGTATTTTTCTTTCAGTCTTTTTACAAGTCACATAAAATACAAGCATTCCAAAAACTAATAAATCAGATTTATTATTGTCTCCTTGTATCACCATCTACAGCTTGGCACACTGTGACATTATTCCTGGCATTCCTTCCTTCCCCATAGGTTTGATCAGTTTGTTTTCTTCCTCCTGACAAAGATGTGTCTGTGTGATATGGGCGTGCTTTTATTTTAGATAAACTATTTTGAACCTTGTGGCATGGGCTTGGACTTCAAAGTCTTGTGTTTTCTTTTGATTGACTTTTGTGTCTGTCACCAGCTTGTGTGCTCCTGTCGTACGCTCTGTAGAGGGAATAATGATACTTAGTTTCTTTTTGGGTTTTTTTAAAGCAATTTGAAGTCCACAGATGTTAAATACTTTGTTAGTGCTGCTTGTCACAAAAGTAAAATTTTGGCCCAGGGGATAGGGAAGAAAGTAGGAAATAATATCTATTCCCCCCGTCACACTAGCTGAAGTTCAGCTTTCTTGCCCCCCCTTTCCCTAGTTACTTGGTCGTTTGCCAGTAGTTTGCAACACAGACCGCGGACTGTACGTACATGCTGTCTGCAGAGAAAGTCACAAATGCAAAGCCAAGCAATCAGCAGCGCCTCTTGCTGGGTGCACTGGCATTGTAACGCGGTCTGTACCCCTAATGTCGGTGCAGCTCTCATGGCCTTTCATTAGGGTTGTACCTATTGCAGACTTGAGGGAGGATGTTTGCCTATGAAAATGAAAGATGCCGTCTTTACCTGTGAACCTTGTATTGTTTTAATGTAAGGTTGCATGCTATTTCTGCCCAGAGGATTTCAACTTTGCTATTTTACAGGGCAGACTGTGACAAACTGGGACTGGACCAGAACTCCGGCATCACTGTTTTCTGTTGGTGAACATGACGGCAACGAGAACTGAGGTAGGAAAATGCAGGGGAGGAAAAGCACTATAGCCAGTGGGTGCCCACCCTGGGTAACTGGATTTTGTGGCTGTTTCCGTCCTCCTGTTTTGTGCAAAGTGGTCTGGTTGCTTGCAGAGGCCCGCAGTGTAAGTGGTGCGCTCCCATCCTGGGGAGCGGGACCTGCCGTCCAAAACGGCCCCGCAGGCCTCCCTGCCAGCGAGATCTGCGCGCAGGACACGTGAAATGCTGATAAACCGCTAAGTGTTCCTCAATAAGCCTGAGCTTTACAAAACAGACGCTTCAAACGGGAATTCGTCTCCTAGGGTAACCTGTTTCAGCCCGGGTTGTGAGAGGAGCGGGCTTCGCGCAGGCGTTACGCGCCTTCTGCAGAGAC
>NW_008824186.1:994767-1021549 GCF_000699105.1 Pygoscelis adeliae
CCCCAGGCTTCGGGGCCGGAGAAGTGCGCAGGGCCTTGAGGGGGCGGCTGTGACTCCCGCAGCCAGGCTGCAGTGTTTCCCTAGGGTAGGACAGGATTCTTAAAGGTATTTATGCCTACACTGTGGTTTTGCGGTTGTTTCAAGAGGAGGGTAGACTCGTTTCTTTGTATGTTTAACTCCTAGTTTAGAGCTGTGTTTCTCCTTTGATTTCTGTCCAAGGTGCTTCAGTGAGAAGTAACCCCAACAGCCAGTGCTTCTGCATGTCGTGTCTTGCCTGATCTTTGGCGAAAAATTATGAAATGTGCTCACTGGCCTTGGGCAACAGAGGTTTCCAGATTTTCTTTATGTAAAGGTGCTGTAGGGATTGCACAGACAGGCAAAAGTCACTCTTTGTGGAATTAAAGAGGAAAAAGACTTTGGTTCTAAAACTTATGATCTGTTTAAACTTTATTTTTCAAAGCCATTTCTGCTTCCTTCCTAGGATTTGGCTTGCATGCTAACAAAGAACAGGCTTACTGAAGCATATAATATCGAGTAGAGCTTGAAATTCAAAAGCAGGGGTGATGTGGACCTCGTTCTGATATTATTTGGTTTTTTAGGAAATCAGTCATGATACTAAGAAATTCCGGTTTGGGCTACCTTCACCAGACCATATATTAGGATTACCTGTAGGTAAGTGCTGAAAACACTTCATTACATGTATTTCTGTTTTTAGGATTTATAACTGTACTCATAGTTCTTGGACTTCTGACTGTTTGGGAATTTAATGCTCAGCAAAGCAAGGAGTTAAAAGCTGCATCTGAATGCTGCTGTGTCAGAGAGAAATGTCAGATTTTCCAAAGAGTTGTATTTCTGATCTTTTGTGTGTGCTTTGTTCTGCTTGTGTTAAATTGTACGGTGTAGTTTAGAACAAGAACAGTGAAGCTGAACTGAGTCAGATGACATTCACCACCAGTCAGGATGTAGGCAAGAATGGTATCTGTCAAAGCTTTTTCGTATTTCTTATTTGCATTCTACTTCCATCTGGTGCCCTCAGTTTACTGTCAACTGCCCTCATGATTTTGACGAATATAGTCACACTTGTAGATGAGAAAGAACAATTCTTCTGCCTGGGAAGCTTGTAACTATTCTTTGCAGAACAAAGGGGAAAATACAACTACTGTATATAGAAGATGTTGAAATATTCAGAGCCTTTTCTGTGCATGCACTTACCTTTGATTTACACACATACGTGTACAACTTTGTCTTGCTTTCTGTGGCATGAAGTTCATTTCAGACTAGGATTGGCACAGTCTTCTTTCCTGTACCCTGCAAAACTGATGACATTGAACCTTGGACCTTGAATTAATGGTAATCGATGCAGGGGAAAGTCTCCCTTTCTGATCAGCAGATGTGGCAGATGTAGCCCTCTTTGTGCTGTACTGTTTTGCAGTTTCCCTTGCCGTATGGCAAGTGTCAGGGTCTTTCCCATTCCGTGCTGTGAGCACATCCTTCTTGTGTGCGGCCTGTCAAGGGCAGCAGTATTTCTCCACATTCTCTTCTGGCTTGTACGGGAAAGTGTAATTGAACTGTCCACATCAGTTAGACAAATGATGAACGAATTGAGATGTGCCCTGCAGTGCTTGTGTTTATCCAAACTTTATTCTTAAGAATTTAGGAATAAGATCCTGAAACTGCATGGGCCAGATTACTTCCTGGGAGATTCCTGCCTTCCGCTCTTTACCAAGATCATTTTGCTAAAAATAAAGTGTTTTCTGTTAGCACTGTTCCTGCTTTTTGTTTTTCCATACAACTCTCTAGATTAGTGCTGTCTGGCTGAGGAGACTGCTCTTGGCAAGGAGTTTCAGTTCTTTTAATCAGCAGAAAGAAACAGGTGCCTTTTAGAAAGTCTGCCTCTCGGAGCATTCGGTTGGACAAAGAGCTCTCTGTGGACGGCAGTGTCCAATGCTGTGGAAGCCGCAGCGTTACAGAGGCAGGAGTTATGGAGAAGGAATACGGCCCAAGGCTTTGTTCTTGATGTCTTGGTGCAGAATCTCTGGGAAGTTTGCTCTGAGAGATTGCTGCTATTAAGCCGTAATACTTATTTCTTTCTTTGCCTATGTGAACTGGTGCATCCGTATTTTCACTTTGTTAATGAACATGAGAACAGCAGAACCCAAAATATAGACAGCATTTGAGAATAAGCAACAAACTTTCTATATCACTATTTTACTATAAATGTCCTACTTTCCTGGTATCTTACCCTTGATTCTGTAACGTACCAGCTCTCCTCAGTTACCCTGTGCTCCAGAAACTCTTGCTAACAAAAGAAAAGAGACTAGATGTTTTATGCAGCATTTTATATGGTAAAGATTTTCTCCATCATTGCTTGTGTTTAACGGGTTACAATACCTGCTTTTCTCTCTTGTCTTGTCCTCCAGGCCTGAGAAAAGTTTAAAATCGGGGATGAAAAAAAAAAATAATCAGATTGTAATTCTTTCTCCCCAGGCCAACACGTTTACCTTTCTGCAAAAATCAATGGTAATCTGGTGATTCGAGCCTATACCCCAGTTTCCAGTGATGAGACAAAAGGTTATGTTGATTTAATTATAAAGGTAAATGTTGTTTCCTTTAATACAGATAAATTGCTAACTGGAAGGAAGGAAAGTACTTCATTTTAGTGAATTGTAGAGTTTATTTTGATTGATCTTTCGAATAGGATGACTGTATGGCAAACAACTCACTTCACATCATCCTTGAATAGTAAGTTGTATTCTGTGTATATCTGCTGTATGTCACTGGGAGATAACAGAGGTAGGGAAGATGGAGAAGGGAATCACTTCTTTGGCAGTACTGCGGGAACTTCCCTAGTATTCTCTTCTTTTGGCAACGCACGAATAGTGATCACTTTCCCTCAAGCTCCTTATGCTGCTACTAGTACTTACTGCTAATAGCTGTAAGTAGAAAACAAGTCAATAAGAACTGCTATCTTTGGTGACCCTACAGAGATTGCAATTATACGTCTGTAAGCGTCAGAAGTTGTGCTGGTGGGTTTATTGATTAAGAAAATGGGATGCAGAAACAAGGTAAATCCTTTAAGCTAGGGAATGCAGTCTGATTTGATCCCGTGACTTCTGGGTTTTCTAATCCTTTTCTACAATAAAGTTTGTCCTTAGGCAAAAATCTGGGCTTCTTTTGTGTGCTCTGTTCTTCATGTTACAAGTATGGTGAATTGTTCTTAACTACTTAATACTTATTATGTGCTTTGAAAGGTGAAAAAGTTATCACGTGGCTGAAGTCTCTGGGAAAGTCTTGAAAAGATGCAGCAATGCTATTTTTAGAAGGAGCAATTACAAAAATGGGGCAACAGAGGGGTCTTGCTGGAGTGATAGTGAAATGAGGGCACCAGTACATAATCTGCGTGCCACCTATTCCTGTTAGGCTGGCTGTTTGCAGAAAGCATAGGAACATGCTTGAGAGAGCATTTTACTTACTTGGGCTGCTTCCTGTTGCAAGGCACAAGAGATAACTGAGAGCAAAGAATTGTCTCAACTTCTTTCTCAGATGCTAAATTTCAGACCTGCAATACTGTGTTCTACAATTTGTAATATTGTCTGCAGGCAAGCTAGTGGTTGATATCATACAAATTACTGTTTTTACAGGTCTACCACAAAAATGTGAATCCCAAGTTTCCAGAAGGTGGGAAGATGTCCCAGTACCTAGATGACATGAAGATTGGAGATATTATTGACTTCAGAGGGCCAAATGGGCTCCTTGTCTATAAGGGGGCAGGTACTGTGACATGAAGGTGGGAGAGCAAAAGGGAGGAACTTGTATTGGTAATTTTCAGAGGTGTTTTATAAAACTTGACAACTTTGTGGAGAATCTTTTTTAAAAAGCGGAAAAGAGAAAATCCACCTTTCCTGGTCTTGACCAAGAGCCCATCAGAGTTGATCTGATGCGAAAGAGTACTGTCTACTTTGTGTGAGGAATAGCTGGTTGTTGTCTCACTCTTGGGACCATATAATTAAATCTGAAAAAAATCGCTGTTGCATTATATTACTGGCAAGGCTGCACTGGAAATAGTACCTCAGCTATACATATGGAGAGAGATGTTCCAGATGCTGCTTCAGCAAGGGAGGCTGTGGCCTAAAATGCCCTCTGAGAATCTCAGCATTGTTACTAAATAACCCGCTGTGAGCCAGCTCTATTTCATGATTAAACCAGGTCTGAGTTGACTGGGAGGAAGTAAGTTTAGAGAAGTAATCCTCTTTCAAGATGCAAGTGAAAGATTTTGCTTTGATTTTGACTGAGAGGGACTGTGCACTTAACTTCCTACTTCAGGGGGATGAGAGCTCAGCGCTTCTCTGGATCATGACCTTTTCTGATGAGTAACATACTGATGAATCCGTTATATCTCAGAGGAAATGAGTGGTGCATGTTTTACAAACGTTCCTTTCTGCTCTGCTTTGGCTGCTATAAAGAGTAGTAGTTAGGAAAGCTTGTTACTGGTTACAGATCTCTTAAAAGATGATTGGAATATGTCAAGTGCTTTTCGTGTAAGATACTTTTCATGGGCTTTTCACTTGGCTTGGTCCTTGGAGATTAATTCAAATACAAACTGTCCGGTTTTGTGACAGTTCTGAAGCAATGGTATACCCAGGTGTGGAGCAGAAATCAGCAAGGTCTTCTCATCACAGGATACCAGAACGTAGTCACCTAGCGGACTGCGAGTGTCATGGGGATCTCATTAACTGGAAATGAATTACAATAATAAAGTGCTTGATGATAAAAGTATGCAAGACTCCAACATTCCTGATTCTAACCTTTGCAGGGGTTTTTGCTTGATGCTGGTTTAATACAGCTCCATTGAATGTGGACACACACAAATGGCTAGATCCATGGTGCAAGTGAGGATGATGAAGATGGCCTAAGAAACCTGCTTCTCTGTAGGCTGTGGTTACCTTTAGCTGCCACTAACATTCACAGCTGCCAAGTTGTGTTCTAGGCAGTGATGTGGGAATCCTTGAGTTTATTATAAATTATGTTGGGTAGTAGGGAAGGAGTAAATCAGTTGTACAAAGCTAGGGTTGGAGTTTACAAAGAGGTTTCTACTCTTCGTGCTCAATGCTGCGCTGAGTCCATTTAGCATTTCCAGAAGATCAGTCCCAATTAATTGGTAGGCTGTAGCAATTTATTCCTATGGAAGTTGTATCCATGTTTGTTTAGGAGTTAATGTACCTATAGGTTTTGAATATTTCTTCTAGGTACCTTTCTTATCAAGCCTCATAAGAAGTCTGAAGCAGAGAAGAAGTTTGCAAAGCATCTTGGGATGATAGCTGGAGGAACAGGTAAAACTATTCTCATCATATGGAATGTCTAGAGAGCGAAGACGTCTTTATGGATGCGTGTGAGGAGTATCAAACATTTTGCTTGAATAGCAGAGCGCTTCCACCTGTATTCCTTTTCATGAGTGTTTGGTGACACTGAGGCTTTCCAGTGGCTTGAGCTCAGTCCTGGGAGCTAGCAACTTCAGAGTCTTAGTCTTGATTTACTGTGTGACCTCACAGGAGTCACTTCATCTCTCTGAGCTTCAGTCTCAATGGCGAAAAATATTTTAGGAGAATGTCTTGAGGGTAAAATTACTGTATGCGATAGAGAATGCTGAAGAGGAAAGCCCCAGATACAAGTATTGTGGTTTTGGTTTTGTTTTGAAATGATTTGTAATAATAGAAACCCCCAGCCTCTGCATTTGGCATGGATTAGAAATTCAGAGGTATGTAGCCCTGTGCAAACTAAGCTCCTACTGAAGACTGAAGGAAGGCGGCATTAATATTGAAACTGCAGCCTTATGTGGCTTGAAAGAAATACCCATTTCTTAACCGCTTTGTTTTTTAACAGGAATAACTCCTATGTTGCAGCTGATCCGTCATATCACAAATGATCCTAAGGACTCCACCAAATGTTACCTTCTTTTTGCTAATCAGGTGACTATACTGACTCATCTGTTTTTCTTCTTTAATGGCCTACTTTTTTTGCTGGCCTCTGAGCTTTTTAAACTGATGGGACATTGACCCCTGGAGAAAATACTGCTCTGCATGTTTCATACTCTTCCATTGTCTTTGGGTTTGTATTTTCACCCAACCATTTATGAGAAAATATTATCTGAGATAGCACATTTAAAAATGATCAGTATAGGGAGGAGCAGGAAATGGTTATTATGTAAGTTCTTAACCTATTGTCTTGGGTTAAAATGATTTAAGAAGGAGAAACTGAATAAAAAAAATTAGCCATAAGGCCCTTTATAAATATTGTGTGGTGCTGTCATAGTTCCCATGATTTTTTGTTTTGAAGATGGCTCCTCACAGTTTCACTTACATTCCCTAATTCCTCTATTAGGGAATAATTAGCGTGAGCAGATCCTTATCCCTCTACTTGTTTTATTCCTTCACTGATTTCAAGGAAACAGGATTTTGTTCCATTAATCTGTTTCTACAGTTAACCTTCACCATGCTGGTACAGGGCTGTATTTGCCAGGGTCAGAGACAAATCCAGCTAATTGTGATACTAGCCTGGATTAAAAATTTGTTCAAATTGCCATCTTTAAGACAGTGTTTAGGTGGCTATTCAGTCTCATAGTTTGTTGTTGTTAATTTGAATTTACAGAAGCCTGTAATGATAATAGCCTATCATGTAAGGGGGCGGGGGGGGGGAGTCACTTGCTTGGTTTGAATGAGTTATCATTGCATTTGTCTTGTTGAATGCCAGATGAGCTCACATTAGAGGGCATCCTGAGATGGTTTGGAGCTAACCAGCGGTCTCATTTTGCAGACAGAAAAAGATATATTACTGAGAGCCGAGCTAGAAGACATTGCTAAGAGGCATCCTGATCAGTTCACGCTTTGGTATACACTGGACAGACCTCCCCAAGGTAGGCTACTGGTACACACTGGAAATGCCTTTGCTCGTCACCGTACAACACTCAGAGTTTCACTCTTGTTCAAGGGACTATTGGTATAATATTAAGTCTTGCTGTCTTACACTATTTTAAACAACAAAGACACTCCCCCAACCCCTCAGAAACAAGTCTTACCACACCACCTGTTTTGAAAAGTGTTCCAAACCAGGTGGGCCTTAGAAAGCGTGAACCAATAATTAACTCCTGTTGGGTGAGACACAGGTTACTCGGTGGATCTTTTGATTTATTTCAGGGTGTGCCAGTTTCTTGGACTTTTCAGCAAAAGTTACAGCTCTGTTTTGGGCTATCTCCCCAGTCAGGTTATGTTAGCATTTTGTTGGCATTAAATTGCTTAATACCTGTAAATAGAACATGCACATCTTTGTTTTGCAGCAGCTGTAGATTAGATTCTGGTAAAACAGAGCTGCCATGTGTATAGATTAAGGCATTAACTGTAGGCTGGTGTAGCACTGAATTAGAAATGGAGGGAGAGGTTGAACTCCACTGAATCTCCTTTGAAACTTGGCTATTCATATTCACTGATGTTGTAAGTGATCTGAGCTTTTATTTAACAGATACAAGAGCCAAACTGAGTCAGATCAAAGTTCTGTACCTGTTGTCACCGATAGCCATGAGTAGATGGCCAGAGAAGAGTAATGAGCAGGCCTTGATACTCTTCCAGTCTTTAATATTTCTCAGTTCTGAGCCAAATGTGTCTCTATAGATACAGTAACCCTCAGTGGACTACTTTTGTATGAACTTACTGTGTATCCCTCGGAGCCTGCGTGAGCTTTTTCGCAGTCTGTTAGTGGTTCCATAGGATTAGCACTTTTGTGTGAAGAATGGCTTCCTCCGGTTTGCATTTGCCTCTTAATTCTTGTGTGGGAGAGTGTGTGAATAGGTCTTCACGTTACTAATGTTACAGACATCTATCGATCACCCCTGCTGCCCCATCTCTTCTATACGGAAGATTGCTGGTCTTCCCCATATAGCAGTGATTAGATACCTTTGCTCAACCTTGTTCTCTCAACCTTTTCCAGCTCTGCTATGTCCCTTTTTGAGCTGAGGAGATCAGAAGTGAACAGCAGTAGTCAAGATGCAGGCAAACTCTCTATTTCTAATTTGACGTGGTGTTCCCTTTTCCTTTCCTAATACTTCTTAACATTTCATATGCCTTTTGACTGCTGCTGTTTTCATAGCCCCAATATCTTGCTCTTGATAAATGAGCTTAAAGCACCTATTTTTATATGCGAAGGCAGGATTATTTTTCCTACTTGGCTCACTTTAAATGGCAGATGCATTCAATAATATTACAGCTTGAAATCATTTAGCATCTTTCCTCTTTTCAATTTTTTTTTTTTCTCTCATCACTTAACGACACGGCAGAACTTTTGTCATCATCAAACTTTGTCACCTCACCACTCAATCTCTTTTCTGGTGTTTTGTTGTTTTTTTTTTTTTTTTTAGATGTGTTGGATGGCACAGATCTTGATACCTCTCCCTGCACAGCTGCCCCTGGGTGACCTCTCTTCACTGGAAAAGCTGATGTACTCTTCCTATTTATTCCTACCTGCTGTCTAAATTCTTTTAAATCTATCATTTATTCACAGACATTCATGTCTTATCAACCAGATCCTCGTTATCCACATGCTTGTTGTCCCTATTGAAGGGGACATGTTTGAGTTCAGTGAGAGATTTAACCCTCTCATGGCTTGCAGTGTCTTGCAGTGATGGTGGCATAACTTTGCTGATTCTTCAGCTACTTTGTGGGTACCATGTATGCAGTTTAAAAAGGCTTCAGATTGTACAGAGATTCAAATTAATAGTTTAATTTCTTTGTTTCAGATTGGAAGTACAGTTCTGGCTTCGTCACTGCAGACATGATTAAAACCCACCTCCCTTCCCCCAGCAGTGAGACACTCATTCTCATGTGTGGGCCACCACCTATGATTCAATTTGCGTGTCAGCCCAACCTGGACAAACTTGGCTATCCCAAGAGCAGTACATTTTCGTATTAACACTGATGTCATCTGATACCTTTTCGTAAGTACTGCATATTCTCCTACAGGAACAACTGGTATGTAACTGTGCAGTGGGGTTTTTTGTGTGTTTTTTATCTGCTTAATGTAATTTCTGTGGTTTATAACTTCATAATTAACTTTGCGTGGTTTAATACTAAGAAGTTGAGAGATCATCCTGAATTGTGTGGAAGTAACTTAGTCTAACCTCTTAAGTTAGTATGAAATGTTAATTCTGAGGAAAAAAAATTAAGTGTAATCAGAGAGGTAGGACAGAGATAAAACCTCATGTCTGTTAATGTGGGTATGGAATGTGGGAGAGGGCTATAAAACTGGACTAGGATTATTTGACTGTGCTCTATAGGTAATTCATTTAGTGTGTCCTGGGGAAGGAGAGTACAAAGAACAGTCTTTTTTTTTTTTTTTTAAATGCTCTTTTACTGCCCTTTAGCAGGGACTAAGAAAGAAGCCACAGTATGTTATCGAAAAAGTGAACAGAATTTGGGTAACATGCAAATTGCTTATTATTACCGTAACAGAAATTCTCATTAGTGTGAAATTTATTGAGGAGGACTACATAACTTCACGTTGTCTTCTAACAGCCTTAGCTAAACAATCACTGCCAACTGTACATGGAAGTTCTGGGCTGTATATACAGACGTAATTATCCAGCGATGTTACACCATTTGAATGTCATTCTCTAAGCGTAGTGCTTGATTTTTTGGCAGTTTCAGAAGTTTCCTTTGCTTAAGAGAGAACATGGCTTCTTACTTCCTATTGTAGGCTATGCTGAGTTGATCTTAAACTCAGCTCATGCCTTATCTCAGTGTTTTTAGCACATAGCATTTAATTTTGTCTTCAGTGCCTGAAGTACTGCATGTTCATTTCCAGGAATTAAGTTTATACCACAGTTGTTTTAGGGTCTGACAAATCCCTGAGCCAGAAGACTTGTTTCTTCAGATGCTAATGAATATGCTAATAATTTATTCATTATTAGCATATATGAATATATGCTAATAATGAATAAATATTTTTATTCATCTAAAGCAAAACCAAAGGAGGAATTGACTAGTTAAAAATTGACATATGGGTTGTGTACTTCATCAGTTATATTTGTAGCAACAACGCAAAGACAAACACAGGGATTCAGACTGTGATTCTGTCCCTGATGAGAGATCAGCCATGCGTATTTGTGTTAAAATCATTCCACAGTCAGCAAGAGATGGAGGAACATTCCGAATTTATTCCTAACAGTCAAAAAATAAGCATTTATGCCTGTTATGCTAATTAGGATTTCTTACTATATGTATATAAAAAAAATCAATAATTTTGTATATTAGATTGACTATTTACATCTAAGTTAGCACACCACCACACTGAGTTATAAATACATGATTGAAATCTGAAAATCTGCTTATCACAGGAATATGCCTGTGATATTAAGGCTGTCTCTGTTGGAACAGCTTATCCTATTTGTAGTGCTGTAATAAGTCTGCTGGCTAGTTAACCTGACAAAGTATTTCAAATGCCCATAGTATATGATCTCGTCACTAGTGTTGATTGCCGGATTAGAGATGTACTTGACTGGTCATTTAATACCTTTTATTAAGCATTTGTAGTTTGCTGATGTGTAGACCGACTTCTCAGTCCTTTGGATTTCCCATTATCATTTCATTGTTCAGTGATTGAAAAAAAATTGCCTTGGTTTTACCATTTTGAACAATAAAATCGTCTTTAGCTTCTAAAATCTGACCATACAGTGCAGGGTCTGTCATGAGAGGCTCATGGAGTGAGGACTAGAATAGGTCACCTTTAAAAAGTGCCACTAATAGCTCTTGAAGAGCCCTTGCTGCATACTCTGGACAGTAACTGAGATTTCCCCTTTATTTGGGGGGGTTGCGGCTGGGAATGACCTGCCCTCAGGCTATATTAATAAGTAAACCAACACCCTGCAGCCAGCAAGGAGGGAGTAATGCAAAACCCATCCATATTACATACTAAGTCTTTTCTTTACAACTGAGCAGATTTCTTTTCTGGCATTTCCCTGTTTACTAAGATATCTCGTTAATACCTTATTAATACATGAGAGGCACACGTCAACAGATGCCACAAGTAAGTAATTGCTGCTGTAAAGGAGACACTTTCTCCCTCCAACAGCCCCTCAAGTAAGTAGTGAGAGGCCATATTTCCCTCTGTTACAGTGCTGCAGGCCTGCCTAGCTCAGTAGAACAGCAACAGATCTATTTTATCAGGTGTTTTAAAGAAACAAAAATTTGTTTTATTATGGTACTTGCTTGATGCTCCTTAGTCACATTTTACGCATCACAGAGCAGTAACATTTGTCTCCTATTGATAAATGAAGTATTCTATGAAAATCTGAGAACTGAAAGTGAACAGCAATATTGTTTACAACATCACCAGTTCTCATGCAAATATTACAAAAGTGTTTCTACTGCAATCTCCAGTCCTCAGGGCTGTTTGCAGCCATATGTTTAATTAGGTGTAACTACAGAAAGAAAATAGGCTTATTACCATCCCGGTCTTCCTGAGAGCCCGTACTATGTTTCAGACCACCCAGGTACAGGGAAAATTTTGACTGTTCAGAAGGCTTATGAGCATCCTGATGCTTGCGCGTGTGTGTTGGTACTAGCCCTTTTAGACAAAATGTCAGTGTACAGAAAGAGCCCATTCAATAGTTCTAGTTAAAGAACTCCCATTTAAAACCAAACAATGGATCATGCTGGAAATTCTGTTGCGCTTACCCTACAGAGCGCAGGGAACACCATTCTTAAAGCTACATTTTACATTAGTTAAGTAAGTGTTGTGATTGCTTCTTGATCGTGAACATCTTAGTGCACGTGTAAAAATCACACGATAAAAAAAAAATCACTTTAAATGAAGCACCAGCTTTTGAGTCCATCAGTTTTTCTGGTAGTCTCAAAGTTACATTTCCTGCTGTAGTTGTTCATCTTTTGAGTTAGGCAAAGATTTGTGAACATGCCATCTTGATTGGCATCCTCCTGATAAAACCAAGGGCTTGATGGATAGTATTATGGTCCTTTCTTCCCATTCTACGCTGCACTTAAGATAAAAAGAGGGCAGGACATGTGCTAATGAAAGGGATGAGAGATTAAAATCCTTTTATGGGAAACAGTCTCTGGCAAGACTGCAGTAGTAGTTAGTGAGCCATTACTGCTGCACTCAGCAGCATCCATCTGAATTTCTAGGTGGCTCTGATTAGTACACATGGTACAATAGAGTATTAATGATTCCTGCATTACAACTTAATTACAAAAATAAAAAATTACAAAAGATCTTTCATATAACAGTACATAAACATACCACGTAAAAGATGACTGAATAAAAGGGTAAAATGTATTGCCAGTCTTGGCTTTCCAGACTCTGGATGTGAGTACCACCTCTCTCGACACCTATTTCACATTACGAAATACAGAAAACGGCGTGGAGGAGAGTTACCCGTAATGCATTGCTACTTTGACAATATTAAATGCTACGTGATAAGTCTCGTTGGCAGAAAAGAGGTGAAGCTTTTCTGCACCACAGCATCAAGCTTCTCCTGGCCAGCCCTCTGGACAGGCATGAGGTATTAGTGTTCTTTGTCATGTTGAAACATCGTCTTCAAAGGTAGGTGTTAAAAATCGGCTGTCATTCAGCATTTCATCTTGGCTTAACATCGTCTGAAAAAACAAGATGTGAACGAGTAAGCATATTCAGTTAGAGGCCTATAGTTAAAGAAATCCAAGTGTAATGAGATCAGATTCACAACAGAGGGAGTTAGAGCCACATAAAATTAAAAGGAATTTCTTGAATATAGCTTTAAATAAACTATTATTTGCTTGAGGAAATTCTCACAGAGATTGTGCGTGGCATGTGACTCAACTATGTCATGTAATTCTTCATTATACCTTTCAGTCAGCTTTTTTTTTAAAATTAGCTGCTAGGGAGTCAGGAATTAATACAGTGATTTTTTTGTTTTGTTTTCCATGGAGTTTTAGCTCATGTAAATTTTCAAGTCTGTACCTCTTTGCTAGACTTTCTGTGACTGAGGCATTCGATGGTGGTTACTTGCAAAATCTTTGAAGAATTGTTTTCATTTAAGGGGATGAATATCTGTCATTGGGTCAAAGAGACAGAGTTCATGGAAACTTAAAATAGGCCTAATTGAAACTTAAATTCTAGTGTGATTTAAAAGCAGGATGTTTTTGGATTGTGAATGCACAACCAGGCTACAAAGAGGTATCTAACAAGAATAATGACCCACATACTCTAACTACCACCAGCAATGACCAACTTTCACTGAATCCCAGCAGAACACATTTGTGACTTTAAAACAAGAGTGAAATTAGTACATACCGTAAGATGGCTTATGCCTTGAGAAAGAGCCCCTATTTGCATTACTGTTCCTTCTGAATGTTCCATCTGTAAAAGTATTCAGGAACTAGTTCAAATCAGACAGTATGTGCAACTTTATTAACTCTACATGCATCTTTGGGAGGTATCTGTGCCTAGACAAATGAAGTTGTGGTACGTTTAAAAGCTGTGATTTCTGCACATTAACAAAAATGCCTCCATGCTATAAAGTATGTGAAAATGCATTTAACGATAGGAGGAGTGAATCCTGATGAAGGAAGACTGATTCCATGAAACTTGAGCTGTAATTCACACAAGAAAAGAAAAAGCTTAACTGATATTGTCAGTGAAGAGTAATGTTTTCCAGACGGTGTAACACTTATACTTCTGGTAGTTGTCTTCCACAGGCAAGTGGTAAGAAAGAGTCCTTCATGATACAGTCCTACCTATTCTTATATGAAAAGGTTATCAGTTCTAGGGCATTGAGATTTCACGGCCTGACCACATGCTCAGAAGTCATGCTTAATTGAAAGACCATGCTCCTAGAGAAAAATCCGTTATTTTTGTAACACTTGAACAACTGCATAGGGTAAGCTGTTGGCTCAAAGTTAATGCATTCACTTGCAACTCTTAACCGTGCAAGTGGACATCCATACTAAATTATAGTCAGTGTATATAGTACTTTATTTTGCTAAGGTGTACACTGAAAAAGACAATGGTTAGATAATGAACACAAATGAGATGTTAGATGCAGTAAACCATGCAAATGAAAAAATTACTTTCACAGTTAGTTAGTCTCTTCAATTTTGTGACCATTCTCTTATTAGGCTTAAAGTGTTTTTATCTCTCACTTAAGGTCACTGCAGATAGGACAGTTTACCCCAGCTGCCTCTGTCTGGCTCTTGTGTGTTGCCACAGTTCACACAAGCCTCCAGGAGCTCCATTTTTCAGGGTTTACATCCCTTTACACAACAGCAAAGTTGAATAAAATTTGATGGTTTTTAGTTTTCATCATTTGTCTGTATGATGTCAAGACAGTTTCATTCACAAGTTCACTAGTACATAACAAAAGTGAATTATTTAAGTATTGGTTTATTAATAATCTTGTTCATTACTGATGCATTGTTTTCACATATACTGTCTAAGCATAACTATTCCCCACGGTACATAATGAAAGAAAATTTAGTTGGATTCTTTGATTAACGTCTGCTAAAAATATACAATCCAGTTGTATTTTAATATATATAACTTGATAGCTTTGTACAAATTAGTCCAAATAAATTTATTACATTAAAAACCACCCCATAAAGATAAAGAAGTAGTGTGCCGTACTCAGATTATGAAAGCTAGAAGTACAAAAGTTTTGTGTTTACTGCAACCTCCACCTTAACTGTCAAAATACATCGATCTTCGTAGTGTAAAGGTGTTACATTCCTGAAAAAGGGCTTGAAGATGGATGAGTTTATTATTGTGTTGATTAAAAAAATTAGCCTGACATTCTTAGTATAGAACTCTTCCCAGTGTCCATAGCCAATACTTTCTCAACAAGTTCATGCGGATGTAGCAAATACTTTGTTATGTGCTAACATGTGGTTATTTGCAAGCTTTGGAATGCATGGAGAGGATGAGATGAGAATGGCATCAGTCTGTCTGTCCCACCTGGTCCAGTTCCCTATCAGTGAATGGACTAAGTCCTTTGTATCCACCATAGTTTTTCTGAGTACCGTTCGTAGCAGCTGGGTTTGTATCTATAGGACAAATGTAGTCTGTTGATTCATCAAATTTCTTTTTTCTTAAGTTTCCAAAATGTGAAAATCCAAGTTTCTTTGGCTAAAATAAGAAGACAATAAGTTTTAAACAAGAAAAACAAGGTCGTCCTTTAAACATTCAAAATCCTCTCCTTTTTGATTTACTGCTATACCCTAGTCCTTAAAGTACGTAGATTCTGAACTAAATAAATTTATTTGTTTTCAAATTGGGAGTTACAGTTGATTTTAAATACATTTAGGTAGTTCTAAGAAAAGACAGAAGGGATTGCACGCTTATTTTAGAAGCTGATTTGAACAGATACAAATTAAATAATTTGGTATCTAGAATTAAGGAAAATGTAACACTCCTCCTAGAAATGACCTCTCCCTGACCATGTTTGTCCCTTACTTTCTTTACAAGACAGGGGAGAGGAAGTCTGAAATTCTGAAATATCTCCTTTTTAAAAGCAGTACACACCCGAACTTTGGCAGTGGTGGTCAGAGGTGTGTATGCTGTTGACTCCGTTATTTCTCTTTTTTCTTGCTGTGCCTCTGGTCCTATTAATACGTTAAAATTGGTTGTTAGGTGGCGTCGCAGTAGGGTCTTTTGAGGTGGAATATTCAGCAGCATTGCCAGTGTGTCACCGTTGAAGCGAGGCTCGAGAATCTATTAAAAAATGGCAGAATATTTATTTTTTAATATGGTTAAATGTTTGCAATAGTAAACCATTACAGTGCTTATCAGAGGGACTGCTCATTCTCACTAAGCTGTCTATATACATTAGACCTTTTATAACTCACTTGTGATATGACGCTCACTAGGGCTTGAATGGGAAATACATGAAAGTAGGCACTAAGAAATGCAGAGCGTGATCAGGCAAATACTCATTAATATTTATCATCAAACCTTATATTTGTTTGGGTCGAACAAATTTGTTTTCAGAATTTTCTGCTTACTCTGAGTGTATAAACTTAACACCATTTTTTCTATTTCATTTCTGCAAAAGTTCTACAGCACTAGAATCATGGTATTTCAGAACTCTGACTTTACTAAGCTGCAAATAGTTCTCAATGTTTAAATTTAAAAAATGTCATTCCTGATTGCTGGCAAGACTGCTCTGAGTTCAGGACAGTTATTTACTGTGGCTCAGAATTCTATTAAAACCACTCAAACACTCAATGATGCCTTACCAGTAAGTAACTTTCCCACGGTACAGTTTGTGTTTTTTTTTTTTAATATACTGCTGTTAAACACTCATGCACAGCTCAGCTTTGATTATAAGAAATGTTTTAGCAGTTCCTTTTTTATTTTAGTTTTCCTTTGTAAAATTAAGATGCATGGATCAGATACAGAGGCTCTTTAGAAGGCCTGATCATGCTGTCATATTGCAGATGTATTCACTTCCTCCTGCTTGACAAACACCAGATAAAAGATGTTTTATATTACAGTCTGTCAATGTTTATTAGATACGTAGTAAAATGTTGAAACAAATTCTTACAATCAGGCCACCATGCACTCCGCTTCCTCGAAGGTTTGGTGCATATTCTGCCAGATCGACTGATCTGAGCCATTCCATCACTCTGTGATTGGACCACTGAACTACTTCAGAAGGTGAAACGTTATTCTGTTAAAGTAACCAGAAAAGGTGATGACGATAGCCTGCATTGTCACTGCATGTTCACAACATGTATCCTCAGTTCAGATAAAACCATTGTTCCTCCTCTTCCTCAAAGAGCAGTATTTTTTCCCGGATTCTAAGGTCTTGTTTCTGTGCAAGGCCTCTTTCAAACATCCTCTGATGAGGTGGCAGGCATAGTCTAGTACAGATGAAACCCCATATATTGCATCAAGTAGTAGAACAATAGAGACTACAGATGCTGATGAACAAAAGGGAGCATTTTGAGAACAGTATTATTGCCAGTCTTTAATACTAAGAGAATAAGCTATGCTGTCCAGGTAAGGCAAAAACCTTACTGTCTTTTGAGAGTTAAAAATTAGGACAGGCAAGAAAAAACATTCAAATTATTCTCTCGGAAGTTGAATTAACTTCTTTAAACCAAGCAAATAATTTCTAAAGGGAAGTACATGAGATTCAACTAATAAGTGGTTCAAGCACTTAAGGAGTGAGTAGATTCTTATTATGGGTGAGTACATGTTACATTCCAGAGCTGGAAGGCAGCGTATCTGCTGCTTTAGACGCAATTCCCTACTAGCAGTGATTCTATTGTATCATCGTACACTGCTAACTTTCTATCCCCTTTGGCTGGAATCAGGTAATTAGTGCTTGTTTAAATTAAATTACTTAAACATACTTTTACCTCCTCAACTGGTCTCCTGCGTAGACAGTGGGGGTTAAAACTGTTGACATGCAGCACATGAATGGCACATTTAATACTCAGATGATGCAGCTGACTGGTGACTTTCAGAAAAAGAAGGTCATTCTGTAAAGGAGAGAGCCTTTTAGCTGGCACAGAATACATACCAAAACAGGTACTTTCCCCAAGAAGAAAGACTTCAAGCTTGCTATGTAGTTTTATATAAACCACAGTAACTATGGTTTAGGTAAAATAAAAGTTTATATCTTGAAGAGGGTTTTTTAGGGTGGGGATTTGGGGGGGTGGTTGTTGTTGTTGTTTAGGTTTTTTTTTAAGCATTGCACCATAGCAAGACCTGGCTAAAAAAAAAAAAAAGGAGAGCTTGTAGCTTATTACGTAAAATCCAGGCTCATGGATAGTTTTAAAATATATGGACTGTTTCTGATCTGGTTAAGATCCTGTTGTGGGTAGGATCACTGCAGCTAGCAACACGCACCTAATGATGGGACAGTAGGGACGATGCTCCTATAACAAAGGCTCCTTAAGCAGCATAGACAAGGCTGTACTTCAGATAACAGCTAAATTAGGCATTTTTTTCATAGCACAGTTAACAAAAACAAATACTTGATCATCCAAACCTGGGCAGGGAAACTGTAAGAAAACACAGTGGCACGTGTAGTCCATGGTTTGCTGCTAATGTGGTCGGAGCTGTATGAATTACTGGATTTGCTGTTATCTTTAGTTTACTGAATATTGATGCTAACTTGGTGTGGAGAAAAACACACTCCAGAAACTGCATGCAAAACAGGTCATTTTACCTTTAATTGTGGTGTGCTATATGATATTGAAAGAAAGACTTTGCAGAAGTTAGCTATAATGTACCCTATGACTTATTTTATGTACCTTAGGAATAGCAATCACGCATTAGATGACACAAATGACTGACTGACTACTGGCACTATTTCTGTCTTGCAAAAAATTCTTTAATTGCTCACATTCAAAGGAAAACTGTAAAATTCTTTGCTCATTCCGAAGTTAAATTTGGCTAAACTGAGGAAAAAGGATTTTAGCTTACCACAGTTAAGTACTGCAACATTCTCCCATCAACTCTGGATTCATGAAACTGGTCTTTGTACTGAGGTAAACCAATATCATCAAGCCATCCTGCAGATACGAGAACAGTGGTGTACCCAAATCCAGATCAGTGAGAATGAAGCCCTTCTCCCCTTCTTGTCTGGGCTCGCTTCTGAGCCATTCAGGTAGCTCGTTCTACCTATTCACCTTTCCAAAGGACAGTCTCTTACCAGAAGCCTAGAAGCAATTCCCACCCAACAGCTTTGTCCACAATACCCCTGTGATATTTTACATACAGTGTGTGACTGAGCACATACCTTCTGCCTCATAATGTAGCTCTTGCTAGATTGAACCCTCCACCCCTGTTTACTTCCCTGCAATCTGAATGACAGAGTTCCCCTTGGAAGATCATACTGCATAGCTGTATATTTGAATGTCAAGAACAACATAAAAATCCTCATTCTCTGGAAAATTTTAAGATGTTGAAACTTAGTGCTCTTAAAAAGATGTTTGGTAACTGCTTAAACAAACATATATCAGGCAGCCCATCTATAGGGGTGGGGGAAATTCCTTTCCAAACAATTCCATGATAGTTCAAACACTTACGTGTCACCCAGATATGATCGAGTTGTGCAGACTTCTCATCTTGTTTTGCATTTATTGATTTAATGGCCAAAACTAGTTTCTTCCTGTGCAGCGGATGCTTTATTCCCATTTCCTGCAACAATAACCATTAACAAATTGTTTGCCTTGCCTCTGGCTCTTTTCATCTCATTAGGTATCTACAAAAATAGATACTACATATTTCAGAAAGGTAGAACTGCCAGTTGTTTGAAGGGGCCTGGTTGTACAGAATCAACATGTATGGTTGCTTGAGAGAAACAGTTACAGATTATTACCTTTTCCATGTCCTGAGGTGTCGCAGTTAACAGCGTATGGCCTGAAGTCACCCATTGCCGTGCAAAAATGACGTACTGACCAAGACCAAAGTCCTCAAGCCAGTTACAAACTCTTTCAGTGCTCCACTGAGCAAACGGCGCATTGTAGTCACTGAAAAGTACAAGAAATGTTTGAAACTCTTAAAGGAAAGAGTTACGGTTATTATCAGAAAGCTTATTGTGTGCCAGAGGCAGTACTACAGCGTATGTTTTAGTGTGCTTTGTTCTGTGCAGTCATAAAAGCCAACAGCAATTCTTGCAGTACATGCCATGGTACTAGTGTCCTGTTAATTTGGCTGCCCAGCCTCAACTCATGAACAGTTGGGGTGGGGGGGACAGGCAGAGAATAAGAATTGCCCATTTTCTGTTTGAAAAGAAGAAAAAGGGAATTGCTGAATCCTCATCACTTTGCAGATATTCCCACGTGAGATGATGATAAGATTTCTTGTTCTTTAACAAGGTGAAATTTTTGACACTCCAACAAACAGCTAGTGCTGTAACCTGCAGTTGAAGGGGTGCAGATAGGTGAGCTGCTCAGGATGCATTTCCTACCAGAGAAATTCTTTCCAGTCATTGTGGAATTCCACACATAATGAAGTACGCTGGGAAAAATGTCTTTCACAAGAGGAGGGTTTGGCTGTTCAGCACATTTAACAATACCTTGCACAGCACATGATGCGGTAAAGAAGGAACCATTACCTTTTCTGGCCTTTGGTTTCCTTTGATCTGGATAACCGAGGTCCAGCTGTTGCACGGAGACCACCTCTTCGAAACTCTGCCAAACCCAGGTCGTCTGCAGGGAAGTTACCTGACTGAGTTCTTCTTATTCTTTCAAGACAAGAGTGCCAAGAAAGTACTATTAGCTTGCAACACAGAACATTTGTTTTGTATGGAAACTATAATAACAACTAGAAGCTGTATTAATCTTCCTGTAAACCACAAACATCTAATTCAAGCGGTAGCTGAAGTTCTAGGCAAACACTGTCTAGACCTAATTCTGAGGGAAGAAAAAAAGCTGTGCAGAGCAGGCATAACCCTTCAACCCAAGTAATAATCCGCACTGGAGGCCAGACTCGTAAATGTCTGCTGTCCTGAAGCAGATAGAGCAAACACAGTAAAACTCAGCCCCTCTGCTTTTTGTTTCTTCTATTTTCTCTCATTTTTTAACCTGATGGCTTCTGTAATGAACAACTTGCTATCATTTAATTTTTCATAGCTAATGAAACTGTTGGCATTCTCAATTACTAGCATTATAACAAGACAGCAGAGTATTATTTCTTCCAACAGCATGACGCTGTGAACACTACCACCCATTTTTCTACACCCATGTGTACATAGAGACACACCCATACAATCACAGAGCTGCTTTCTCTCCTTTTCCTGAATTTTACTTTATTCTTGCTGTAGATATTGTAGCTTTTGCTGAGAACGGGATTCATTCTCAGCCAAAATGCTTTGACAGGGAACTAAAAAACCAAACCAAAACAAAAAAACAAAAAACCAATCTTACTTTCCCCAGATTTTCTTGATCCCTTTTGGACTCTTTCTGTTTTCTGGAGACAATGGAGATTGTGGACCTGAATCTGTTCCCGAAGAAAGAGGTGAAAGGTCATCTGAGACTACGGTACCATCCACATTCTCCGTTTCTCCTGGGTTAAGAACAGTAATACAGTCACATTTTATACTGATTATTAACTAAGTTTTTATCTGGGAGACTAATGTTTAAATACAGAACGTAATAAAAAAGTGAAGATATCTATAAAATTGTTCTTGTATTAAAAAAAAAATGCTCAGAAGGTGAAAAAAAAAGTAGCTGTACATTTGATACAAAAAAGAAAATAATAAAACGTTGGGTGAAATAGTATTGTTATTTCAGTCATTTGTATTTAAATACATTATTTTAATTAATACAAGGTCTTCAGACTGAAGCAGACTCTTCAGACTCTTGCCTTGCCTATTCTTAACACCAAAACTCCTCCTTCAAAATCAGTGGGAATTTTTCTGTTGACTTCAGTGAAAAACCAGGAGTAAGTATCTGAAAAAAATCCCATCCAAATGCCATACAGCAAAAGCCGTTAGTTCATTTCAGTACTGCACTTAAGGAATTCAACCTGGATGGCCCACTTGGTATTAGTATTTCATAGAGAAGAGAAAGGGAGAGAAAAAGGAAAGGAAAAAAAATAAGCAGCAAAATTCATGTTAAAGTGACATCTTGTTTGGATACAGTACCTAGCACTGGCGCACTGACACTCCTGATGCGATCTTCAGTCATCCCAAGAAGCAGAAAGCCAGATGAAGAAGCAAAGAAGATATAAAACACCAGCAAAATAAAGTTACAGAAGAGCAAAGAAGTAAGCTAAGCATTAAAAGCAGAAACAAAAAGAAAAGAAGCAGTTATGCTTGACATGAAAGTAAATACGCATTGACCTGTACAAGCCCCAAGAATTCTGTACAGGTCATCTTGAAAAGATAGGGATGATCATTTATCTGTTTGTTTGGTTTTTTTAAAACTATTCTTAGACAATTTTAACACAAAGCATATACTACAGAGCTCCATAAAGCCTGCAGAATATCTGAAATGAAGCAATGTCTAAGATTACATCAGATTCCTCTGAAATATAGAATTGGAGGTGTAATGCAAGAAACAAATCAACCTGCATAAAAAAATTCTGTTAATTCAGTGTATTTAAGGAGTCATTGCTTGTTTCTAGAAAAAGAACATTTTCCTTTACAAGATCACCCATCCTTGGATAATCCTGCAGTTGAAGACATAATAGCATGGCTCATGCATTGCCTACAATGTTGCAATCACTGAAAAACTCTTTTAAAAAACCCTGAACAACTCATAACCTATTGAACCAGCTTTTAGGACCACGAGGCCCTAAAAAAAACCATAAAAACCCCACCAAACAAAAAAAAGCCCCACCTCATCTTTTAAGGTGTAGGAACACTGCAAAATTGCAAGGCATACTCTTCTGCCTGAGCTCCCAAGCTCTTCAGTCCTTGGCAAATACCTGGTTCTGTGCCTCACTGTAATACTTTTTGTCAATAAATCCATGCTTAACATGTCACTGAAAAGAATTAATACAAGCTTCCACACATGGCTGTGGAATAACAATATACTTGTACTTTCAAAATCCACTGATGTTTTTCTGCACCTAGCAAGTTAATTTTTCACTTGTGGGTCCCCACAGCTACAGCAACCAACAGTGCTGATACTAGGATTTTTGCCTGAAATGTGCACGTTAGGGCTAGTTATATTGTAAAGTTTCACACACTAAAATGCCACGGGATGGCAAGGGACAGGTTTGTTTGGTTTAATACACCCATCTAGTGTCTATTTTTTAAAAGTATTGATGATGTACTTGGCTGTGCATTTTTGTTTGCTTGCTTGTTTTTTAAGAAAACAGATCAGGAAGCTCAGGGGAGCACTGGAAGCGTGTCTGGAAAAAATACTGCCTATTCATATTGTCAATATGTTTGCATCTCTAAAAGTTCCAATTTTTAGTTACAGATTTGTTGACTTACTTTCAGAATGCTCTCCCCACAATCTTCAAAACAGTGTCTCTTCATTACTTATGCTATCGATGATGTCAGCAAATCACATCATCAAGTGCGACAGAAAAGAACACTCTAATTTAAAACCATCCTTTACTCTCCAGTGAGCTAATGTGGAATATTTTTGGTACATTGTTAAAAAAAGGAAGTAGAACTTTCCCTAACTGAATCACGTGAACATCATAGTCCATTGTTCTGGCATAGCAGATTATATATCATGTCATGTCCCAATCCTCAAACAGGTTGCTTTCTTCCCTTCTACATAGCCCTCTCAGAGAGGCGTGGATACATACTTAGGCCCAGGATGCTGTTGTCCTCATTGTCGTTCGTGCCACACCCATCTGGCAAATTATATGTTCCCTGCTCTCCGTTCTGTAAGGGTCGAGGCAGCTTTCCTGGCAAGGTTTGATACTTGCTGCCTTTCACAAGTGGCTTACTCTGTTTTTTTTAAAGAGGGAAAACCAAAATAAATAAATAAATAAATAAATCAAATCACTCAGAGCATTTGCAATCCAGTACACGATATTTTAAAAGTTGAAAAAAAGTATTTGAAGTTCACGGTTCAAAATGACACCACCCCCTCCACGTTCCTGCTTACAGATAATTCAATTTAAATCCAATAGTCAGCTGACAAAGTTTTCTAGCTAGGACTCAGCCTTCTCTTCCCTCATCTGCCCCTTCCACTTCAGCCAGACAGTATATTACATTAAAATATAATATATGTTGAATATTACCTGGTTTTATCATAAGAATTTTTCTAGCTGTCTCGCTTTCCTCTAGGACCCTGGCACTACATAATAATTTGGTCCTTCCAAGGTCAACTTCGATAGTGCCAGAAATGCATTTAGTTACTTCTCGGCCCATTCTTCGCTCTGTCAATTTTTCCCCCTATATTTCACCAGACTGTCTATGTTTCCGCCTCACAATTGTGCCTCGCTGGAATTCAAGCCAACAGTATTTAACTCAAATTTGGTCAAACATATTTGCCCATCACCACTAATAACAGTAAAAGAATCAACAATGAAGTTAGGCTACAGAAATTTCACTTTCGTAAGAATTAAGATATTTTTGTATAGATAACATTACAAACGCGAGGTTTTTAAAAAAAATAATTATAGCTAAATATATAGTTGCCAAATATATAATTGCCAATTTTATTATAGAACCTAAGCACAAGGTATACTTTTGATATATGCTGGGGGAAAAAAAGCACAGACTGAGCTGTATTTTAGAGCTAGTCTGAATGGCTGCTGACTCTACAATTTCTGTCCAGTCAGGCTAAAGTAGAGACTCATGTATGCTTGCCTGCAGCTATGGTACACGTACACAGTGTCACTAGCATCAGTGAGATAACTTATGCTGGGAGGACCTTCCTCCAGCAACAGAGCTCACAAGAGGTGGTCCTCAAAGTCTCAGTATATTGTATTGAAAGGGAACCGGTATGTAGGGTTTGCTAAAAAGAAGAGTATTTCTTAATTTTCCTTGCATTCAGTTTTTCAGTGATCAGCTACTTGGGAATCTTGCTCCTTGTACAAGGGTAGATTAGAACCTGCATATCCATCTGATAGTTTTGAGCCTAACAAGAACCTATTCCAGCCAAAGTATGCGTTTCACAGAGGTACTTGTCTACGGTTTTGGAAACGGCATCTTGAGACTTCTTTGATACTGAATCCAAATGAACAGATGAAGGAGCCATCACTCTGAACAAAAATGTATATCCCACAACTGTCAAAACTACAGGAATATAGAGGCTTTTCCAGAGAAGCAATGAACCTGCAACTCCGATTGACATTAGTGGGAGTGGTGTACATTCAACGTGTGTTTTGGAATAAGCTCATATTGGTAAATGTTTCAGTATCAGAAAGGTGGTTACGTAGGAAAATTTTGTACTGAAAATACGCAAAACATATTTAGTATACAGAAACATATAGTATGCTCCTATTTAGTAATCCCATTCTAACAAAATTGTTTTAAAACACCTAAAACATTGTGACAGGATGATACATGAAACATTTAATGAGATAACCACTGGTTTATCTGTTCTTATTTCAAGGCCTAGAGAGATCTTTGTGATACTGTAACTGCAGTGCGGATTCCTCAATTCCTCACCCCCTGCTCCTGTTTTGGCAGCTGCAGGAGTGCATCCTGACTTGTACCAAAAATGTTATAAGTAGAGAAATTGCTTATTAAATTAGCACTGTATTTTGAAATCGGCCGACTTCAGCTTCTAACCTCCCATAAAAGCTTTTAGATAAAAAAAGATTTCCCTCTCAAATCCTTACCCCTGTTCTCAGAGTTTGTCAGTACTTGAACTATGCAAACATTTTAAAAAGAAAATGAATATAAAATGAAAACACAGCCGTACCGTCACAGCACATCACAACAGATAAATGTTAAGAGAGTTTACAGTTAATATACCTCTTGTTCTACAACAGGCTGTACTGGTTTTCCGTCTACATACTATGGAGTTGCAGGGAGGGTAATTTCAAAGTTTTATGGAAAAAAGCAACAGACAAATGTTAGTATTAACATACATACACAGAACATCAATTGTAGTCTTATTACTATAGTGATGCTACTTAATGCATTGACAATATATTACAAGGTCTTTTATCTCTTCATTTCATTTCAAGAAAATATTTAATACTAAATGTGTTTGTTCAAACCACTCTACAAAATTTGGGCCCTGTTTAGTTTCTGTTGTGATTAAAAGAATTTTTCTATTTTCAGGCTTCCGGGTGAAGCCTTTAGACTTACTTTAAGCTGGGAACATAACAGTTGTTTAACAGTTAAAAGAACATGAAAATTACTGACATAAAAAAAGAACATACACAATAGTGTATGTATCCAGCTGAAACCATAAAGAGCTGTGATAGAAGTGAAGTGATAAAACTACCAGCACAGCTAGGTCAGAGATACCAATGTGTTTTGGTTTGTTTTATTATTATTATTGCCGGACGTAATTGGAATTTGAGTTTTGTGCGAAGTAGAATAGCTCCAGTAAACAGTGCTGCTAGCACAGGTTCTCTTGGACTTAATGCAAGAAGCAAAGTCCTGTCATGCTGAGTCAGCAAAACAAGTTTTCTTGGCCTTAGTTTTGGTTGTAACTAATTCACATTTAGCCACTTGCTTATACGCATAGGGACGTCTCATTTCTTTCACTAAGAAGCCTCATGCCTAAATTAGGGCAAACAATTTAAATGCCTTGCTGAACATGGGCCTGGCTTGCTACATTTCTCTCATATCCTTGGTAAGTTTCTTGTTCCTCTACGGACCGATTTAATAGAGCAGATTTACAGCCTAAATGTGTAGGTACAGCCTTACCACATCATATCACAGAGACAAATTAAGTTTTTGAATTTAAGACAGGAAAATAATTTAAAAGTTATGAAAAGAAAACAGACCTTCATAAATTCCACATGGAATGAAACATCAGTTCTGAACTGATTTGTCACATGTATGACCACAATCAAATGAGTGCAACACAGATTTCAAACATTCTATTTGGTCACTGTCATCTTCAGAGATTTAAGAAAAATTTAAGAAAATTTGAAGAACTGGAACAATTATATTACTAGTATCTGTTTTAAATAGCATTACTGGGTGTGGGTAATCTACTATTAAGCCTAATTTGAGTATAGAAAGCGTCAAGAACAGTCTCACAAAGCATAACTACAGGTGCAGGAAAATTTCAGCGTACATAATGACAAAACAAGCCTCTGGACCATAATATAATGAGACTTTGTAAATTGGAAAGTCTTTATTCTGGAATGGAATTAAGCCTTTGACTTAATAACAGTGCTCCTGCTGTTTTAACTAAGG
>NW_008824186.1:1021563-1026748 GCF_000699105.1 Pygoscelis adeliae
GCCATTTATACAGAAGTCTAAGTTAGGAAGCGACACTCATATTTACATGCAAACACTCAAAAAGGAATCCTATGTGGAAATACCCAGTCCCAATATTTAATTACTTTCAGGATTTGCTGCCTTAACATTTTTAGCAATTTGGAAGTCAAAATTATTTTAAAAACACTTACCTATAAACAAAATAATACAGCCGTTCAACAAAATGACTCTTCATTAACATTATTGTATTCGTCCTAAATATTTTTCTTCTCTTTCAGCTGAAAAGCTGAATTTGAGGATGCATACATATGGGTGTGTCAACTAGTTTGTTTATTCTAAGCTTGGCAACGGGGTAAAAAAAGAACCTGAACTGTTTTATCCTTAGGGCTTTTTTCCCCACATACAATGTTAACGGTGGTTAGGATTACTATATGTGAAACAAAAAGAATATTTATACTTGACCTTTATCTTTTAGTCGTGATATTAAACACCAGAAATTGTGATTACAAATAAACCCACCTTTTCTAGGGATTCACTCTGCAAGTCTTCTAAACTACTTGACTTTTTTTTCTGTGGAACCCTTAAAACAGTGACAGGCAAAAAAGCAACAGTTAATGCAACACAGTATATTTGCATATGTCACAACTGTATCATGTGACAGCTGTATATATCACATAATGTGTGCATATAACAGATAATTCAGAATTAGGAGATTAATTTCTTTTGCGTATTTTTAGCCTAAAACTCATAGTATTGGGAACTGCAATAGATGAAGTCAGAAACAGCAACAAAGTATCTCCTTTGATCAACAATGAAAGGCAATAAGGCGCAATGTGCAGTTTTAAACCTTACATCTATAGATGACTTTTTAGAAGCTCTTAACAAGAAAAAGTAGACAGTACTAACTCTCTGTGAACAGTGTGCAACATTAAGGGCTTTAAAAAAGATTTTAAAAATGGAAAAAGGCAGAATTGTAAAAAAATTTCTGGCTGTGTTTTACATTTCAATTAAAGTTACTCTTTCTTACCTATTTACGATTTCCAAAGATTCTTCTTGTGGAGAGGTTAAATTACTTGAAGATACTGGAATGCTTCCACTTTGAATCAGAATAAAATATACTGTTTTAAGTACTACAATACGTATACCTTCTGATATATAAAAGTGCTAATTTATTCCTGTAATTCAAACCTTATACAACTACATATTGCAAACTTCCCCGGCAAACACTGCTTTTACAACTACCCAAAAGTTCTTGCAAAGCCAAGAACAGGCAAGACAACATGCCAACAGTTAAACAGATTAAATAATACAAACTTAGGACAATCCACACGGAAAACAAGAAACAAAGGTCTTGCCTGATTTCCATAGCTTTGTGTGGCACTGGAGAGAGCATAGCTGGTGACAATTCTCCTGAAGAGACCTATGTAAAATACAAGAGTTTCAAGCCTGTAACTCTAGTGCCTGATTCTGAATCTATAGTGCCCATACCAAGAGGCACAAAAATTCAGGCAGGGCCAAACCCTCATCTACATTACCTTAGCTACTACAGAGAAACCAATACAAACAAATCACATATACAGCAGAAGTTGCTTCTAAAACATCTTTATTAAGTACCTGTGTTTTAAATAATTCTCCTTGAGGATTATGCAAAAGATTCCACTTTCTTAAAGTTGTCTCAAGTTCCTCTTCACTGCCACCAGAGACGGAAGAGCCTGCGAGCATTAAAGATTAGAAGTAGAAAGGGAGAGAAACAGGCCAAAAAAACCCCAAACCCCAAACCATTTAGGACCGGATCAGACAGTCTAATACTTCAGTCTCTAAATTCCCCTTCAGTCTTCATCTGATGCATGTAGTTTACCAGCCCCTCCACTCCCCACCCCTCCTTTGGGCACTGACTTACTGATTTATATTAGAGCAACAAATTCACCACTTCTAGTTATATGCTGTGCTCTGCTGTGAGTAGCTGAGCTGCTTATGAGGCAGCTTCTGAACCACTCTAATTCATAGTTTGATGTGCTGAGGCAAGTTCAAGTTGGTACCATTTTCTTATTCCCTGTGTATCACTTTATAGGTAATATGCATGTTTGACATCATCTGTATCATAATGCAGTGCCCCATGCTGGGTTCAAGGACGAACATGGTGAACACGCTCCAGGTTTTTCTGGATAACCCAGATCTAACCAAATACTGAAATATTCCAAATTCATTATTTAGTACAATTTTTATTCCTAAATTGTCAAAGCTGCAATACTAAATCAGGGTCTGAATATTTAGTGCTCAGCAAATGTCCAGAGTATTTGGATAAGAATTTTTTTCTGGAGATCTCCTATGCGTAGGGTTGCATACAGGATGTGGAAGGGTTCCTATGCCATGATGGAGAAATTTAGGCTGACCTTTAAGCATATTAATAATTCCTAATTTATGTGATAGACATGCAGCAGCTCTAGGCAGTTATGAAAAAACACCAAATCTTATGCTTAAGCCTTGGCACTATTAGAAGAGAGATCATTTGAAAACTCATTAGACGTGAGCTTGGTTATCATGCCATTCAGCTACAAAGACTGCCAACAAACCTGATACTGACCATAGGCCCTTCAGGATATGAAGTGAAACTTATGCTATGGTTCCTCATACACAGCCCCTCAGTTAGCACAAATTACTAAAACCAAAAGAGCTACCTGTAGTAGAGTTCAGGATAGCGCCTTTATATTTTACTCAACTGTCAGTGGTTGTTTCAAGCAGCTGCCCTACTTTAATCCAAAACAGATTTTTTTTTTTTTAAATGTATGTGTTACCTATGGTGAAGAGTTGGTCATCTTTTGTCAACATGATTTATAGCTTGCCTAAAGCAGAAATAAGAAATGCTTGCAGTATATTGTGTTTCTGTCAAGTAATTATTTGAAACAGTTATCAGAGACAGAAGATTTCAACCCATTGATTCTACCAAAAGTTTTTAAGCAGAGATTACACTTCAGAGGGAACCTTTAAGACCCACCTCTAGAAATAGAAAAATAGATAATCAGCGAGATATTCTTGGCAACCTAAACACAAGACTCCCACAAACACACCTAAGGTAACAAGCTCATTCGACTGTGACAATATTGTAGCCATCACAATATGCACCTCAGTGTGGACAATCTCAGTATACGCTCTAGTTCCCACACAGGTTTTGGGTTTTGTTTTTGTTTTATTATGCTGAGCGTGACTGGGTTTTTTTATTTACACAGTACTGAACACCTGTATTAGCATACATTAACACCATCATAGTCCCTGCAGCACCAACTCGGTAATCCAGAGCATCATGGCTTGCTCCTTGTTCATGCACACAAGTGTCCTCCAAAAGCCATGTCCCACAGGGGGATGGTGCACTCAAGTATGTACAACCAGGATGTGGCCAAGGAGAGTGGAACTGCGGGGGTTACTGTTGAGAGCACCTACTCTCAGGGTAACAGTGGTGTAGCTATTTTGGGAGTTAATGTCAATATGCCTCCAAAAGCTACCATCACACCTTTGGATTTCCTTTCAGAACATTTTCAAGTGAGGGACTTTTTTTTTTTTTTTGTAAATGAACACTCAGAGAGATTTACCTGACTCTTGTGCCCTATTCTTGTGTGTTAAATATAAGTTTCCACTCTGCCGTACAGGACCTGAAAATATTGTGTGTTAATATGATGTACATTGAACAAAACTGTCCTTTCAGAAGGTCAAGTTTCCCAGACTAAATGTAGTACTGAAAACTAAGGTGGCAATTTAAAATGAGATTGTCCTAAAACTCACTCCACTTCCTGCAGTGTAATTGATAAACAAAACAAAGATTTTTCCCCAGATTTTGAAGTTAAATATGTAATATTGTGTGCACCAAAGCAACCATGGGTCTTCAGTTGTTCCCTCCAAACCAGAACTCCCCTAGTCGGCTGTCAGGATTTTTCTTAGTGGAAGGGAAGGGCAACAGAACTTCTTATACTCATTGCAACTCTTTTTAGCAAAAATGAAAAAAAGTCCTCCTAACAGTATCAAATGGCACCTGAGATCAGCGTCCCTGTTATGAATGCCGTTTGAAAAACATGTCATAAAAGGAAAACATTGTGTCATTAACGCTAGCTAGCTGGCTAGCAGCTGCCATTCCTGAATTAAACTGTGGTGTAGGAAATCTGAATATAGGATGTATTTAATTAATTAATGTTCATCATCCACTAAGGTCTCCTGATATTTTGCACTGTAGAAACCGGTTTCTCATAACATAATGGTCACAGGAAACACCATACAAACTTAATACCTATCTGTATACTTTATTCATCTCCTACGGATGAATTAATTTAAATCAAACTGAATGTAATTTTAATTTTGAATAATAGATTCTTGAGAGGGATATAATGCAATTTAGTAAGAATACTGCAAACTAATGCCTTTAGCTAATTTGAATGAACTTTCCTAATTGCCCCTGTGTTGACAAATTCTGTCTGCATGAGCATCCTGCTGTTTGCTCCCTCCTTTTCACCCTTTTTGCTATAATCCCTTTTGGTCTGGCCTCTACAACCCATATACAACTTGAGTGGATGGCAACCAGCAGCAGTGAAATAGGAAGTACGAAGCTTTGGCCATGAAGGACATATGTCATAGGCCTGCACTGTGGAAGAGACTGGCAGGAGTCCCGTCAGCGAAGAGGGACAGGACTGCATGAAGTAGCTAATAAAACCATGGCCTCAGCTGTCCACCCAGCCATCACTACATGGATGTAGGCGTTCTGCAACCAAAGCTCCTGCCCCATTGCAGTACATATAGCAAAGTGCTTTAAGGAGAGCAGTTGCTGACTTCAGATTGCCTTGGCACATAAGGAGGTAAACTGCAGTGCTTCAGACCCAGCTGATGAGCAGTTCACACAGCTGTACAACCAGAGCAGTAATCTCACCAGTCATCCTTCCTTATCAATCAGAATCCTTAATGACACCATCTAAAACAACATATAGCACCAAAATAAGGCTCCAAGGAGGGATTTACTATTAACCGATGTAGAACAAATTCTAGCTTATGACTGACGGGGTTGAGCATAAGATTCAGTCACAGAAGTCTTGCTGAATAGTAATGCTGTAACTAAATCTCCGGACAGATTTGACCCTATTTTTTTTTTCTGACTACAGCATAGGAAACAAAAAGGAAACCTCCACAAACTACAGGCAATAACACACAAGTCTGGCCAAGACATACT
>NW_008824186.1:1026770-1034368 GCF_000699105.1 Pygoscelis adeliae
TCTCATAGCAGTCCAAGATGATACAAATATATGCATAATGAAATATATATTACTATACACATATATTTAAAAGGACAACAAATAGCAGTTGTAGTGCATGTAGTTTTTAAAAGACCTGATATCAGGAAATTATTCACAAGACGTTTTACCGTGAGCTGCAATCATTATCTCTTTGACCCTCCTGTACTGGCTTAGCAATAGTGTTAACTCCTCTATTCGACGGTCCTGTGAAAAGCATTAAATAAAATATTTAAAATCCTACATTTTTAACCTGCAGAAACACTGTATTACACATTCATTTCTGTGATTTTGGCCTGCGTTTCCAGAAAGCAGGATCAGGTCTCTCACATGCCTTGTAAAGAACATTTCTCGGCTTTTATTTGCCGTCGTACATAATATTTGCTGGACAGTGTGAAATTACGGATATAAGGAAACCTGAGGAGTTTGACATTACTAGTAAATTAGTTATTTACAGAAGCATAATTTGGAACTCTGCTTTCACTTCTAAGAGTCAAAGAAATATTCTGGAGTTGAACCTCAACTGCCTGAAGTGGGCAGTGTTTGTTTTTTGTTAGCATCATACCTATATTCATAAAGTAAATCATGTTTATGTTTTGTATAGTTTAACAATCTAGTCATGTTCTTTAATCCTCTCTTGTAGGATGTTCTGCATTCCCACATCTACCCTTACTCCAGTTTTGAACACATCTTTTTGAACTTAGGCAGTCAAACCTGTACAGAACCAAAGAAATGAGGTCTCATGAATGTCTGATGCATTATCCGACTCCACTCTTTCTCCAATACCTAATGCTTTCCTATTATGTACGGAAAGCATCTTGATTCATGTATTCAGGGAGTGCACTTGCCTTTTGCACAGATGCAACATAGCGATGGGTAGTAATCATTATTTAATTGATTAGATCTGTCATTTCTCTCATTTCTATATATGATTTTGTGTCCCCGATAATAAATTCTTGCTATCTGTCACTAAGTGTGTGATCTTGCAGTTTGCACACTTACAGTTTGTCCTGTTTCTTTGACCGCTGTTCTAAACCATTCCTGTGCAATAATCTTGCCCAGTGCTGTGACTACAGAGCACTGAATGCAAACCCAAGCAAGTAATAAATAACTAGTTTTCACAAGCGGGTGTCAGGAAAACCGCAGAAGCAGAGAAGTGGACATTGGGAAAAAAAAACCCAAAACCTTCCAGGGAAGTTGGAATGTATTTAAGTGATTAGCTGATACTGAGCTGCTGCACTGCCATAGCTAGGTCAGTGTCAGAGATATTTCAATTAAAATCTGCTCCAGTACTCATGTGCTACTTTACAGTTACACCAGATATCAACTGAGTTGTAGGAGTAACTGCACAGAAACCAGACCTTAACCACATTACAGAATGGTAGATGATGCTGATCCTCTCTTCACACCTCAGCAAGTATACACAGGACAAAAGAGGCCTAAACCAGATACCCAGTTATCCCAGCTACAGATAGAAGCAATAGGTTCTTCTTCATAGCAAAGAACTGAGACTAACATACCTAGTTTTTTAAAAAAGAAATATGTGCACCACTTACTAGCAACTTAGTTGAGCACTTTCTGTCCTAAATGACACAAGGAATACTTAGAGTTATCCCAAAAGCTATTTAGAGCTATTTTCTCTCAGGAAGAATATTTTATTTTGCAATATTATTGAAGGTGAACAGTTCTACATTAAACATTTAAGAAGCTGTGGGTCAACCATCAGTCCACTAGTTTAAACACTACAGTTTCCAAGGAAATAACCCTCCTTTCCCTGTGAGTATATCCAGATATTAGGACATAAGCAACAATATTTCGTGTTCCCTTCAAATGTAAAAATCTTATGCAGACTTGGAATAATTTTGGCAAGAGATAATGCCACGTCTTTTATTTTCCAGATGTAAATTTTGGCTTTTTGATTTTTTAAGAATTAAATGTTGTTATGAGTCACATTAACGTTCTCCAGAATTAACATTGCCCTGTCCAGATTCCTCACTTAATAAAGGAAGTTTTTAGGGATGTATATTATTGTCTATTTGATCGTATACGAGTGTGTCACCATGAAGGAAAATCCTATGGCCTGGTTTATTACCATAAAACAAGAATTACAATTTTCTCAAGAATTAATCCCCCTCAACCCCACCCTCCACCCCCTCCAAAAATAAGGAACAATTTAGGTAGTAAGTCAATGGCATCTGAAGGTGGAGATTCAACATCCTCCAAGACTAAGCCCTAAATCCTGCACTTGAATTTTCCAATTGACAGGCAAACACCATACAGATGGTAAGAGACAAAAAACATATTTACCATTTAAATGAGTTTAATTTCACTCCTCTTCTACTTTAGTACTCCTTTTTTTTTTTTTTTTTACCCTTGTCTCTTTAAATCCTGGTCCCTTTCTCCCAAAATTTGAGTCTGATTCAAAGGCCACTTTGACTTTCTTTTAATATCACAATCTAAACTGGGGATGTTGATGCACTTCAGATTAGGTTGGAAGATGAAAAGCTGCCAGAGATGACCAAACCTTAGTGATCTTTTCAATAGCAGAAACCAGGAGATTCTGCTCATTACAGCCTTGGCTTTCTACTCCCCTCTGGAATCTAATGGGCCTCCCAAGTTCTGCAGGCAGGTTAGCAAGGTCAGCCACAATTTCTATTTAAAAAAATCAACCTTCTGTCACAATCTCATGGGATAATCCAAAAATCAGGGCAATACCACGCTTACAGCAAGCAGGTTATTCAGATCATTATAGAGATTCAAAACCATCATTTCATTCTTATGTAGAACAAGGATTATTTTCTCACCTTTTCTTCATTTGCAGCCAATAACGATTCCATTCCTATCTTCAACCGTTGAACTTCTTGATCTAGAAATGTTTTTAAAATGTTATAAGGAAATTACACTTGCTATATTTAGTGTAAACAATGTATGTTTTGTGATAGTCTCCCTATGTTCTTATGAGTAACCAAAACCATGTCAGTGGCATGGCAAATGCACTGTTAAACTACATGTAACTTAGAGCCTTTCAAAAGCTGAACTATTAAAAGCATCGCACAACACAGACATGCTGGTTTTGCTTATAAAAGGCTACATAATGTTATTTTATACTCTAAAAGTCAAGTAATAAAAAAAAGAAACATTGAAGCTTATTTTGCAAAAGTTGAGAGTGCGTTTTCAGTTATACATTTAAGGAAATAATTTCAAGTATGATTGAAAATTAATTATATTCCATCTGGGAAAAATATTCGGCAGCTTATGACAAGTAGCTCAAAGACATTCATGAAACTTGGAAATGAAAAATAACAAAAACTACTTTGATACGAGGAAAATTTGTAAATTTTTTTTTTCCCTTAAAACATTTCAGTATGAATAACTGAGTTAAAATCTACATCAAGAGCTAATAAAGAATTGCCTCACACACAATTTAGTGTTACAAGATAGAGGTTATTCAGGAATGTTATAGTCAAAAACAATTAAAACACACTCTCTGAAAATTTATGAGGTTGTTAATCACGTCATCCTAACTTTGCTGAACCAAATCTTTCATTTCTTCTCTACACACTATTCCTAGCAAGTCCTCAAGTATCAACCTATACTAAATAAACTCTACATGATGGAGACAGAACCTGAAATAGTTTATCTGCTGTAACTGCCACCCAAGGAATTCATGATTTGACATTAAAACAGACCCCCTTGTTTCACAAAAGACTATGAAAACCAGATGTGGCAGGCATGAAGTGAGAGAGAAGAAAGAAAATCAATACTGTTAAAGAACATCTTTAAAAAAATGTTTTACAACTAAATGTTGAACATACAATGTCATATCTAGACTACTGGCAAAACCTGTAACTAGTTTTTCTTGTAGTGATTCTGAAAAATACACACCTTGTAATGATAAAGTTTTAAAACACATAAATGAACTTTGCAAACATTTCTCTTGCAAAAGAGAACACTTAGTAACACAAGCCATGCACAGACACAGCCAAATCAAAAACAAGCCAGCAGACAGTGGGCAAGCAATTGGAAGATTTTTAAAAAGCCATTAAAAAAAAATCACAGTCCTACTAATTTCTTTATAAATATTAGACTTCAAAAAGAACTGGTGTCAAGGTATTTTTAAGCACATTAAAGCAAACTTTACTTACAATATTTATAACAACATCAAGTATGGAAACATTTTTATTCAGACTGTTTTTTTTAGTTTAGTGCACTGATTAAAAAAAAGCCCAAATCCTTCCCCTCCAAGGAAGGAGGCTTTCAGTTAAAGCCATCTTTCCAGATATTATATGGGTTTTACATATGTACAAATAAAAAGAGGTAAAGGTTAAGTTTTGCCTCTGTTAACCTTGACAATGTCCCTTTGAAGTCCAACTATCTGATTTGTAAACCTCTGATTTTTTTTTCTGAAGTGAAATCTTACGAAACAGGGCAAGTAGCTGTCTGCTCGCTGTAAGCAGTGAAAGCAATGTCTCATGTATATTACAATTAGACAGCCAAATCTAAACAAACATTGAATTATTCCTGCAGAATGCATTTAAGTTATAATTTGTGTGAAAGGAACAGTGAGATAAAGCCAAAAGTGAATTGCAAGGCTTACGTTTTTCTTTTAGCCTTCTCCTATAAACTTCCTCTACGATGGTAAATGGTGAGAGTCAAGTAAAGTATGTAGAAAAAGCACATATTAGATAAATTTTGCAGTTTAATTAGAATATGCATTCTAGCATACTACATTATTTTCCAACTTTATTTGAGAAGACCATCTAAAAATCTGATAAATCAGTAATTTTTTTGCAGAAGAATTATTACTGCTGCATACTGTTTCCATTCAAATATAGTCTAAGTGGTTTCCTTAAATGTAGCCTAAAGAATCTGTACAGGGTTCGATTCTCCTCCCGCTGGAATCGAGGACAGTTTCACCCATCTTCAGCATGAACAGGAACAGACACACTACTAGAAGCTGAAAGTTGCTGAGCTCTTTATTTATTGTCATACCACTATCTTTCCCTTGGAATATCATAAGTTATTTGGGAATCTCATAGAAAATACAAGATTCTATTAGTAGAAGAGTTCCTCTACAAAACACTGCTGTTAGACAAACTAATTTTCTAGTTAGACATGCAGTTCTCTACATGCACAAGCTCTGCAGCTGAGTGAAATCAGCACCAAGTATATGTTAAGTCACTTATTTGGAATAAACAACAGTCAAAATACAGAATCTTCTAGAAAAGACACATCTGCATTAATTCCTGTAAGGAGATTCTTGGTAAGCCCTGAGAAAGAGGTAGTACCGCACCCAAAAAGTCACATCTCAACAAGGGCACTCTTCAGAAGCGTTAGTTAACACCCACAAAAGAAGTTAGTGCAGCTAAGCTGATGCATTGTGGTCAACTACATACAAATACTCCTCCACGGATAAGTGTCAGTATTATAGAAGAAAAAGGTCACTAATATCATATTGCTCACAGCCCAGCAATTGACAGAAGCTCTAGGGGAGTCAATATTTCAGAGAACTGTGACATGACCGGTTGAGACCAAAGGCTAAACAAACTGGTTTATTTGCCATTGACCTGTATCAACAGTGCAGATTTAAAACAGCAACCTACAATATCATAGAAACATAGAACAGCCCAGGCTGGAAGAGACCTTGAAAGACCATCTGGTCCAACCTTTCATAGGAGAGGGAGCCTAAATCAGATATAGTCCTGAAGAAAGGAAAGATGCAAAACAATGACTATGTTTTAGAATGTTCGGACATTTAAACATTACGCTTAGCTGTGACTTTTTTCTTTTCTTAAAAAATGGAAACTGCAAAGATTTTTCAAAGAAATTTTGAGGGTATGTATAAAAAAATATATTCCCACTGAACTAAAATGACTCTTTCAAATTATAAATAAAATTCCAGTAGAAAAATTTCCAGTACCCTTAGGAAACTTATTGCAATTTGTGCTGGCTCTAGATTGGGAAAGAATTTCACACATTAAAGGCCTCTAGTCTACCAGAAGACGAAATAAATTTGCACCATTTTTCCTCCCAAAATAAATTCTAGAAGTCCATTCCTACATCTCTTTGTATTCCTTTGAAATACTGAGCCAAGCTGGTACCAAAGTGAAGTTAAAGTAGGGTTTTGGATTTTTAATTTTAATTCCCCTCCTCTTACCTCTTTCTGCCACTTCACTATGTGATGAGGTCCTAGATAGCTGACTTTGTAACCGTTCTATTTCTGCATCTTTGAGAGCTAATTGCTCTTGAAGCTGGGCTATCTCAGCCTGAAAGAGAGTACAACAAATTCAGAATAACATCGTCACCGATTCTCTGATTCTTTCCCCATGAACTAGAAGAATTCTAAGCGTAACGCTTTACTTCGACTGATGTCCTGTTCCCAACTCAGGACATTTCATAAACACTATAACAACCTTACATATTTCATGATGTTACTATCCTATTCCTTTTACAGAAGCTCACTTTTTCCAATGTAATTAGCTCTCAGAGAAGAGAGATTTACAGAAAGGTAAAATTTTCACGGATTCATGTAGGTAAAAAAACCTCTGGAAAGTTCTCAGTGCTACAATACTGGTCATATGACTATTACAGGGTAACTCCTGACTTTTGCATGAAGACCCCTAAAAGATCACGAAATTTTTTTTATCCTAGTTACTACTTATTAATGTAACTGAGAATCTATTAATGCTGAGCCCTTTTCTCAGCAGCACGACAAAACCGTTGTTCCTCACATCAGATACTACAGCAATAGGCTAGAAGCAAAGCACGGCTTGGGAAACAACCACATATATGCAACAAAATATCAGTGGTTCATTTACAATTACTGCAACTTGTGCTGCCACTAGATTGGGATAGAATATCACACATTAAAGACCTCAACAATACAGAGGGAAAAGAATTCTATGATTGTCCAGCTTGAAATACAGCGACGCTCATCTCTTTTTCCCGTTTATGAGAAAAACTGTCAACAGCATACTTTACTAAGCCAGTAGCTTAATTCAGATTTTCTTCAGCAGCCTTAAAGCCTTTATATATCAATATTCTGCATTTCCCCCAGCAAAAGCATACCAAACCTCCTTGCAGTTAAAGAAAAAAAGAAAAAAAATGAAACAACAACAAAAAAAATCACTAATGTGACCAGTTTCTCAGAATACTAAAATAAAGCAGGAAAAAATGCAAAACACCAAACAATATTATCCGAACAGGGAAAAACATGGACTAATTTACTCTAATACACAAACTTATTTTCACCAGGAAGCAAGCAGCTGGATGGCAGCAAAAGATCACCACTCTGCCTGCAATTCCATATGGAATAGAAGAATCTGCCTTGTTGCATCTCTGAAGGGCTCCTACACTTCCCAGTGACTAATATGCTTTTTATATCCAGCCACGGAAATATTCCCATTTCTCATCTAAGAAGCTGCAGCCACAGCAAGACAAAAGCTGCAGACCTCTTAATACCAGATTTGGATTTGCCTCCCCTGGTCCATTTGATCTCATAGCTCTTTTAAATGCCGTTTTCCTTTAAGGTCTCATTCCTGTCATCTCTGCAATTATTTTTCTTCTTCCTCTCTCTTTCC
>NW_008824186.1:1034383-1042596 GCF_000699105.1 Pygoscelis adeliae
TTCCTTTCTAGTCCTGTATCTTCTCTCACTCAATGGGTTTTACGATTCTTCTTTCTTATTTTCATTCTGCTCCTACACTTTCCATAATCTTTATCTGTCTTGGCAGCTGGCCACACACTGCTTGAGAAAATATTTTCCCAAAGACTCTTCATTTCCACCACGTCAGAGAAAACATTTTCATGGATACAAGAGCTATTATCTTAAAAGGAAAAAAGACACAATAGCAACATTTCAATATTCATCTAAGAATTCTCAAAAGAGAGAAATGCTAATACAAATAATAGCTATCTGTCATTTCTGGATCAAGCCATCAAGTATTAAATAGAAAACTCAGTTTAATAATTTGAAATGTTTTTCCAAGATCCAACCACAACTTAAAAAAGTCAGTTCTCCTGGTTTCAGTTGGGACAGAGTTAATGTCCTTCCTAGGAGCTGGTACAGTGCTGTGTTTTGGATTTAGGATGAGAATAATGTTGAAAACACACCGATGTTTTAGTTGTTGCTAGGTAGTGCTTGCACTAGTCAAGGACTTTTCAGCTTCCCATGCTCCACCGACTGAGAAGGCTGGAGGGGCACAAGAAGCTGGGAGGGGGCACAGCCAGGACAGCTGACCCAAACTGGCCAAAGGGACATTCCATACCATGGGACGTCATGCTCAGTACATAAACTGGGGGAAGCTGGCCGGGGGTGCCGCTGCTCGGGGACTGGCTGGGCATCGGTCGGCGGATGGTGAGCAACTGCATTGTGCATCAACCTGCTTTGTATATTCTTTTACCATTATTATTATTTCCTCTTCCTTTTCTGTCTTACTAAACTGTCTTTATCTCAACCCACGGGTTTTACTTTTTTTTCTGATTCTCTCCCCCGTCCCACCGGGGCAGGGGGGAGGGTGATCGAGTGGCTGCGTGGTGCTTATAGTTGCCGACTGGGGTCAAACCACGACATCAGTCATTCGTATGAACAGCAATTATAGTACTACACAAATGAAAGGAGATGTGATTACAGCACAAAAGTGTACCTCAACAGGGAAATATAATAAGCTGCTTTTTAATCTAGTGGAAAAGGGTTAAAAATTCAAACTAGAAATAAAGTGCAACTGCATACAATGAGACTGTTCAACTAGAAAAATTAATTACTGGGGAAAATGATGAAATGTTTCAAATGTCAAGTTTCTCCAGATTACGATCCAACAGCTTTCCAGGATTTAAGGTCAACAGAAGGATAAGGCAGCTATGCACTTTGATATACATGAAGTCAAAGCAGATGTTCTAATGGTGTATTTTGGGCTTAATGTCTATTAAAATAAATTCCATATAAGTGAACACCCAACCAACTTTGCATGTCTCTTCAGTCTGGAAAGCATATTCCACAGAGGCTTGTCACCATTACACAAATAAAAGACAGAAAACCTTCAAAGAGGCCTTTCCTCAGAACAGGTCTTTTGTAAGTCAAAATGCATTTTTATTTTTTTTAAAATGAGAATTACAAAAAGGTAGAAGACTGGAAACTGCAGGGAAGGAGCAAAAGGCACAAAAAGAAGCTATAAAAAATTTAAACCAAAATACTTATTGCAAAGATGGTTGAAGAAAACTTCACTTTATAGTAGGCCCCAACACAAGGCAATTGTAAGAAAAGTAAATATTGATGAGAAGTGGAGCGTATCCCTTTCCAGCTGAAATAAGTCTATCATTAGTAAATGCCAAGTATTCTGCTTACTTTAGTTGCTTTTAATTTCCACTCGTATTGATTTCTTTCATTTTCCAGTTCTTCCACTTTAATTTTGAGGTGTCTAAGTTCCTGTAGCAAACCCTGCAAAGGAAGAACAGCAGCTAAAAGTAAGAAAACCCTGGTAGATATTTATTTCCCACAGTCCTGAATTAAAGATCACGCACGAGCCACACAGTAATGAACACTGAACCACCGCATTAAAAACTGTGACCTAGTCTAAGAAGACAAAAGCTATTTTGAATTAAGAGATACGGAATACTTTCTCAAACTCTCCACCTGAAATTATGAGCAAATTTCTTAGTTATATTACGGAATGCAGCTAGGCCTGGTGAAGTCATGTGTCTCTCAGTGAAAACGAGCCAAAAAATCCACAACTGCAGTCTCATATAACATTAACTATTGGGCTTTTTTTGTTGTTTTGTTTTGGGTTTTTTGTTTTGCTTTGTTTTTCAGCCACCTTAAAGTAAGCAGAAACATGCAGTGCTGAAAGATTACTAACTTTCATTAAAGTAACAATCCTCCCCCCAAACAGGTGTTTAAGCTACTTACCAAGAAAAGTAACACTCAGACTAAATAGTATCTAGCAAGTTACAGGCATTTAATACTATACACATACACTCAAATATGACTACAAATATGCTACTTTCAGCATTGATGTTTGCTGCTTCGCAAACTGAGTTGATGCAGCCTAGAGCTGCAGCCAGCCAGGGTTCCTAACATTCTCCATCTATTCCTCTGACAAAGTTGTCTCTTAAATGTCCCTTCTCCCTTTCCTTGACAGAACTGTATCTTATTGTTCATTCTGAAGGACAACATTATTAAATCCCTGATGGAGCTCTGATGAGACCAAATGTCTTAAAATGAAGGAATGGAAGAATTTGGAAGTGTAACTCAATTTTGGAATCCTGTATAGTATATACATTAAGCAACCTTACTAATATCTTGGATTAAATTAATGTTTATTTTGAATGACTCCCAGATTTGACTCTCAGATTATTTCCTCAATATGCAACTTGTACTGTAGACTAATCATTCACTAATTAGTTCTGAACAGAGGCAAGCTCAGTAACAATAGCACTATTTTCAAAATAGGCATCATACCCAAATGAGTTATTTTTGTAAAATAAACCTATGAGAAAAATTACTGAAAAACTCCCTCACAATGTAAGCAGATTATTTATAAAATGAGTTCTGGGGATCCAAATTTTAACCAAAGAGATGTGGCAACTAAATCAAACTGATTTAAAAGCAAATATTAAAATGGACTTTTTTCAGGCATACCAGTATCATTCCACCTTCAGTAAATTTAAGCAGTTTATGCAAAGTAGCTTTTGTTTTGACATGTGGCAGTTTTGACCAAATACAACCAGGATCTGTAATGTAAATTCAAAAATGCTTTTCTAGTAACTGCTAATGTCAGAGAATAAACAAAAACGTGTTGGATTTGCTATTTTAAAGGTCCAAGCAGATTATTTTTATTATGGCTCTTTTCATTCACTTTAACATTACCATTAGAAAAAGAATAGTCTTACCTGAAACTGTATTTTATATCTGTGTTAAACTTTTAAGATATTCAGGATTTAATAATCTGTTCAGAGGACTGGTTAGGGTGCACCATCATGCACGGCTAGAGTGACATTATCATGAGGAAAATTAACAAGCTACCAAACCATGCTAGCATGCTGCGTATCAAACAGACAAATCTCAATTAAGGAAAAAAAACCCCAAACCAAAAACAAACCCCACACCACACCAGCACTACAGACCTACAAGTAAAATGAAAATCATAGAAAATCCTGAAAGAGGTGATTGAGTCTTACAGATACCTGTGCTTTAGTAGACAGATATCAATGGTGACCAAATTTGTCCCAATAATCAGGGGTGGGGTGTCTGAGGTGGTTTTTTTTTGGTGATTTTTATGACCACCTCACTCTCTGCTAATGAAAGTCACAACGATTAATGCCAATAATTCACAACATAGCTCTGGTTAGCGGAATTTAGTTTCTGCAAGAGAAGAGAAGAGGCAATACACAGGCTTCTGCTAAGGTGTACTTCTCGTACATCACACCGAGAGCAATTCTTCTGGCTGAGAGTCTCTACCACTGATCTTGGACTAGATTGAGGACCATTAGGTGTCAAGTCTGGTTTCCTATCTTGAGACTTTCTTTCTTGGATTCTACTATTAATTTCCAGCTGCAGTCTACACATCTGCTCCTGTAGCTCACTGATCAGGTTCACTACTGACTGAAAACATGGGAAGAAAGGAAAAAAAGAAAAAAAAAAAGACAAAAAAAAAGGTGAGAAAGAAAATGATGCAAAGAAGGTATTTCTACAGTTGCAGCACAAATAAATACATGAAGCATGTCAAAGGCAAACTAAAAAAAGGCAGATGATGTGTTTCCCTTCTGATAAAGTCTATGTGAATGGGTATAAGTCTGGAATATTGCACAAAAGCTACAGTTTAAAAAGAACAAAATCTATATTCCAGACTAATTCATGATTCTGAGCCTAATGTGAAGATCAGAATCTGGCCCCTCATTTTTGGAAACTTACCCAGTCACATGAAGTCAGATAGCAGGAAAAACTGGAACATATTTTAATATGCTGGCTCAGAGGCACAATTTTGCTGAAATGGACTTGATTACATTCATTTACACAGCCAAATCATCCCCTAGGAAGAAATTGCTAAGTGCTCAGTTGGAGCCATAACCTACTCTTTCACAATTTATACACGGAATTTACTAACAAAGTAATTCTGTTTCCAGGTCTAGCATAGGTCCGAAAAATAACTCCATTACCTAGCTTGCTAGCTAGGCAGTATCTTGACGTGGAGAAAGAGTTAAGCAACATACATAGGAGAAATCAAAGGCTACCACAGAAGAAAAAGTAACGACTTTTAAAGTGCACTGATTTGCTGGCCTGCTTCTTGAAATTGTGTGTATCAGTGATACACACAAAAAAATCCAGCTACAGAAAGCAAACCAAAGACAAGTATTAAAATCTATGTAACATTTCACTTAAATTCTGTAACTCAGTAGCAAATAGTGCTGGGTATTTTCTCAAGTATTACAAGTTTGGAGTGCCTTTCTCTTAATTTTCATGTACATTAACATAGGTTTTGTGATTTCTCAATCTTCTCAAGTGGAATAAATTTGATGAGATTAATCCATCTCCCAAAGGAGTGAAAAAGTTTTTAGTGGACAGAACAACAGATGACATGGCATAATTTTTTTTATTTTCTTCATTACAATGCACAACAGTCCTCCTGTAATCTCAACTCTCTGGTGAACCAATAATCTCAAAGCTAGGGAACAGCTACTGCAAGGACAGGACACTATTCTGACCAGATAAGTATTTAACACAACCAATCTCAAACTCTATCAGCATCCACAGACAACTTTAAACATTCACAGATTCCCTTTCAAAAGTGTATGTATCAGTTAGGTAAAAGAGTTTCATATCAGTTAAGTATTTTTCTAGGGTGCTGTGCTTAAGACAAAATTCAGAAAAGCAGTTGCATATATTTCACTTTATACATATTATTCTCAACCAGGATCACAACGTCTGACGCTCATCCCCTTTCATCCAACAAACCTTTTATACATGCAAATGAGGATTAGTTCCATAAACAATCAAAAAATTCAGAAAGAGTATTGGGCCCCATCATACCAACTCTGCACTATCCAGTCTTTTATAGGCTGACAAGTTTTGCCACGGCTGCACGGGTAAGAAAAGATAGCCTCCTTCAGTATCAGCTCTCCTAGGTGAAATCATATCCTTCGTATATTCAGTGGCTGCATTAGCCACTTTGCAGCAACACAGTAGGACAATGGTGAGGAGAACGTCCCCCTAGCTAACTCATTCTCTTATCAGAACGCTGCAAAGCAGAACACCCGTAGGACTAGCTGTATGTACAATTCAGATACTATCCACAATCCCTCCATCTTCCATGCTTTGATTTTTTTTTTTTTTTTTTATCATCATTTCCACCGTCAGATGCCTCACTGAGCAGTACTGACTGGAGATTGGAATCATCAGGACACACATCCATGTCTTGCTTTCTTTTAAGCACCAAGGTTTTAGTCCGTGCTCGTCTTTGACAGAGAACACTGTTAACCCATATGAGGTTCTGAAGAACCATTGCTCAAACAAGATGCAAGACTTTTAAACACAAACTGACAGCTGCTCCAGTTGTGGCAATGTGGGAGAGTTCAGAAACACTTCTGCTGCCGCCTTGTAAGTCTTTTCTCTTTTGCCTCACATTAAAAACAGGAATGGGAAACACTCTGCGTCCACACAGACTTCTCTCAAAGCAAACTTGACAGTACAGAAATGGCAGAAATCCTTACCACAGTGAAGGATAAGAGGTCTATGGAGGAGAAACAGATGAACTCCAGCTGCAATATATGCCTTTACAGTTGTTTCTAGTTTCAAGGTAGAAAAGGCTTCTCATGTTTGAGATTTTTTCACAGCATGAAAATTTATTAACACTAACATACTATATTTTGAATTTGATTCAGGTGAGACAACAAACCAAACTCCCCAGTGGGAATCAGTGGCTTACTGACTCAAGTTTCTCTGAAATTGCAAGTAACCATGCACTAGACATTTAATTCAGAAGTGTCCACACAAGAGCCACAAAACACTTCCCAACAGCTTATAGCAAACTTCAGATCCTCAGTATGAAAAAGCAAAAGCCACAAAACTTATCCCATAGATAAGAAAAAGAAAAAGAAGGAGAGAAGGGCTGCTAAGCAAGTTGAAATGGACAATTATTCCTGCAGCCTCCTGATAGTGATAGAAGGTCTCTTTTGTCTATGTTCAGGTAGAGCAGACATCTGGGCTGCCATTAATCACTTGATAATGCTGCTCGCTCATACCTTGCTACATTAAGAAAACACATTTCCAAAATTTCTAAGGCTTCTCAGGTAAGAGAAAAGCTACACAAACTCCCTCAGGTGGGATTTCAGAAACCTTTACAGCACCACTGCAGCAGAAGTAGAACATTATTCCACAAAAAAAGGAATTAAAATGACAAAGCCAAGAGTGAGACTATCCATTTACAAGCAGCTATTCTCCCGGCCCCTCTGTTACATATAAAAATAAATGGCACTTTAAATTTAGCATGTGCTTTTGAAGAGCCAGAGACAAGTGGCATTCCGTGTGAAATTAATACCTTTGAGAGGAGGTTAGAGATGCTTGATAAACTCTTTGCTGCTAACTAAAACCAAAACTAAACCACAGCTGCACAAGTTAAACGAATCTGACACATTAGAACTTGCTCATATTTAGCAGGATATCTTAATTTGTTCTGTTTCCCCCCAACCCAATCAGAGAAATAATTCTACAGATAAATTCTATGTGACTGGAAACAGCTGCTGTGAAATAAGCCGACACAAAATTAGAGTACAGAACAAATATGTTTTAGCTGAATTATTCTGCAATGTCACATTTAATTTTAAACTTTTTAAAACCCGTTATTATATTTAGAAATTGCAGGGTCAGCTATGAAGTATAATTAACAGGCTGCTTAAAATGGTTTAACTACTGGATGCCTCTGTAACACCTGCACTAGGGTGAAAGCTGAGGACTATTACTTCTGATAGTAGCAAATCTATAAAATCACTGTTCTGCTCACCTCTGTCAATCCTAAACTCAGTCTTCAAAGCAGCAACTGACCAGCTGCAGTCTATAAGAAAGGCTCTACCTCTGTCACTCATAGCTTTGTTCCACTTACGTAAAAATACTAATTGCAATTTCATTTGAGGCATTATACGCTATAAGAGCATGTTGTAGTAGCCACGACATTCAGAGATAAAATTACAAGAAGATTAATTTCATTCAGTCACTGTCAATTTGGAGAACTGTCTCACTCTGAAGCAATTACTTTATCAAAACAGAACTGTGTATGCATAAACAAGAGCAAACTAAAGGTAGACTGTTGGCATACATAAGAGTGGTTTACTCACTAGAAGGGTGTAGCTGGGCAGTGGTGGCAAGGAGTTCAGGAAGACACTCAAAGATATTACCCAATTTAAGCAGCAGTTTTAGTCTAATAGTATAAAGAAAATATATTAATAAATTTCATTCTGATGTTTGAAATTGTGTTTGTTTGAAATTTACTAATTGAAAATCAGTAAAATTTACAGTAAAAGGAGCTGAAATAGGGTTAAAGCATTAGAATTCAAGTAAGCATCCAGTTTGACTGAAGGTAGCCCCGTTCATCTTGACAAATTGGATTAACACTTATTCAGGACAATCTGAAATAATTTTAAAAATGGCTCAATGGGCAAACCAAAACCGCTGTTTATTCCCACAGCTTTACTTACAACACCCATTCTCCTTGCTTTGTGTACACAGGTTTGCAACTTTCAACAGGCCAGGAATCTAATCACATCTTGGGGTAGTTAATAATTCAGGGCATACTTAACACAATGATTCTCAACTTTTCCATCAGATTAGAATCCTTTTCCATCTCAGCAGGA
>NW_008824186.1:1042623-1045849 GCF_000699105.1 Pygoscelis adeliae
AGGCTTCCAGGCCAATAAAGCTCAACTTTTCCATCCAAGGGGGCCACACACCTCGTTTGCAGCGGCAGAAGAATTTCACAGGTCATAGCCTCACCCTCATCACAGGCCCAGACCTACTGGGTACTTAAAAGTCCTGTCAATGCAAATGCACTCAAAAGCTTTGTTGCTTTCCAGGAGTCAGGCTGACTGTGCATGTCCTGCAATAATTTAAGCAGCCTCATCCTCGTATTCGACATGTAAAGGGAAGTGCTGAAGGCCTCTCAGGAAGGCGGCTGCCGGGAGCTGGCTGCCATCTGTAGCAATTAGGCACTGCACAGACCCGTTTAGATTTTCAGGTAGTACGAGCCTGCTTAGGCCTTCTGTACACAAGAGCGTGAGAAGGCCACAGGTGGTAAAAACAGCAGCTGGTGCCTCTCTGGCTTGCAGCCTCTGCCAGAAATTGCTCTCTTTAAGCTATCTTTTAATCTCTAAAGAAAACTTCAGAGGATAAATAAGTCAAAAAACAAACACACCCCAAACATATTATGTCACTGCAGGTAAATTACTTACACAGAGTTATCAAATATTCCACTAGCAACATTATGGAGAGCAAACAGTTTTCTAACACTGCCTGGGTTTCAAATTCTCCTAAGTCAATGTGGAACATAAAGTCTTTTTTCAGTTCAGCAACGTATAAATCTTGGACCTAGTAATCCTCCCTTGCCAGGTAATCCTCTCCTGCTAGTTGGTCCCCTTACAGGGCCACTGAGTAGGGCAACACAGGGCAATTCGTATGAATTAGTCTTCCATAATCGCTTTCCTTCCCAGCTCCCAGCTGCTGCTCACTACCATGAAATGGATGTTGTTCATATGACCCCGTTTCATGCTCTCTTTCTTAACCAATATGGTAAAAAGCAAAGCTTCTTTGCTGTCCAGAACTCTCCATATCTGAAGGGGAGTAAGGATTAGAAATTCCTCCAATGCATGTCATTTTTTTTTGCACTATTTATTATGTAACCACAAGGGGAAAGACTCATTTGAGGAAAATGCTCTGCCCCTTGCCTTTCCCTCCCAAGTGCCATGAATGCATTAAAATCACCAAGGGTGATTGTCTAAGTGTTTGTAGCATCCCTGATACTACTGAGCTGGCAGTCTTCTGTCACATAAACAAGGAAAGAGAAGGGCTCTGGTAGGCCTCATGTGGCCATGCCAGTCCAGCTCCCATGGAAAGGAAAGGGTTAAGTGAATGCCAATTGTAATGTATGCTTCTGGAAGGGACTTTGTGCCTTGATTAAAGCCAAACAGCAACCTTTGAAGTATAATGAGAGAGGGGAAAAGAAACCACATCCCAAAAATGCATAATCATATCCCTCACTGAATTCACAGGATCAATGATACGGCCTGTGCTGTAAGCACGGAAAATCCTATTGCATGCCGATTTCAGGTCAAAAGCTCAGGTGTATGACAGCATACCACAGACACATGATAGAAAAAAAAAAGAAAACAAGCTAATGAAAGAAACTCACCTCAGCTTTGTTCTGTTTCTCTTCGTATTCACTCTGTTCCTTTTCCATACCAACCAGCTTAATCTTCAGGTCTGAAACTTCAGCCATCAGATCTAATTTCTCAGTCTCTAGTGATGTTCGACTTAGCAACTCCTGAAAGCAAAGCAGAACATTTTCTCCAGTTATTTATTTGAACACTGACAGAATGCTACATGATTTACTGGCAGACCCATAGAAAAGTCTCTACCCTGGTGTTTAACGCTTTCAATACGAAAGCAAAATGATTCTCTTCTTCAAAAGTCACACTTGCTACTGCTTTACAATGCAAAAAACACAGCAAGATAGACTTGATGTAAGCATTTACTGCAGGCAGAAAAAGTAACTAAAAAAAAATAATAATGGAGCGATTGGCAAATTTTTATGAAAGCAAATTTCTCTACCTCTCTTCATAGCATGTATACTTTGAACTGTTTGAACTGTGTGTTTCTTGAGTTTTGCAGCTATTTTCACCTAAATGTTCTCCTGTGTTAATCACTAAACCACTGTGTCCCCCTCCCTATTTCAAGAAAATGTGTGGCAGTTAATCCCCGGGCAAGACATGAAATCAGAAAACAATACTAAGGCTGAACAAACACTAACCTACATAATGCCATAGAAAGCTTCACATGACACATTACAAAACAGTTGGCTACTTCCTAAAATACTCATCAGACAAAGCTACATTTTAGTACTACAATGAAACATTTTAGAACTTATCATGTGTTATTCAATAAAGGATGTATTACAGAATAAGCACCCTAACCAAAATAGAGTACCAAAGACAAGCAACAGTTCTGCAGTCGTGCTAATAGTACTAAAAGTTTACACCACGTAGTACTTTTTAACTTTTGAAGGCTACACACTCTGGAGGGAACAGCACTGAAAAGTGGTATGTCCTAACTGGAATCTAAAAGGCAATGTCTAAACTGAGTAACAGTGTAAACGAGAAACAATTGGCCGTGACTTTTGCTTGTGTGCCCCAAGTTTGTTTTTCAGATTGCAGAGAAAGGCATACTTTGGACAGAGTGGTATCACTGTGTTTAGAAACTATTCAATATTCACACCTTCATTGCATCTTTCAGTTTTCAAGAAAGCCAAAGCAGAAAATCTTCCAAAATTTAACAGTGTATTATATATACAAAATGCTTCTGTTGGCCTCCATTTTCAAAGAGAAAAAAAATCCATTCCGGAGTTTAAGCCTTACTAAAAAATCAATACCTAACTTTCCAAGTGCCTAATTAATTTTTGCAAAAGAACGCAGGTTTCCAAATGGTTAAAAAAATTTATGGTAATTCATAACTCACATTGGTGTTTTGACCATATAAAATGCACTGAGGAATCACAGTAGATTCTGCTTTAAATTACATGGAAGTGACTTAACTGAAGTTGGCATAGTTATTCTGGATCTACGCTCATGTTACTGAGTGATCAGAAACTGCCCTGTCCATTACCCTTTTCTCACCTCTTCCTCTTCCTCAAACTGTATAGTATGTTGTAGACTATGGCTTGGAGCCAAGGAAGCCACAAAGGTTATTTTAAAAATTATACAGTTAAAGTTTATTTGGAACCCAAATCTGCTCTACATATAAATTGTTTTAGTCTGGTGGGGAAAACTGCCCAAATTAAAAATAGTACTAGACTTGCATCTGCATTGCAACACCAATTATCTAAGCCACCCACTATTCCCAGTGCCATGCCCATTC
>NW_008824186.1:1045905-1110115 GCF_000699105.1 Pygoscelis adeliae
TGACAATGATATTTGTGTATGGATGAGAAAGTAAACAGAAATGTAGCCTCATAGTTTGTTTTTTTTTCTCTGAATGAAATAAATCAAGCACTAATCGGGAAAAGATAGCGCACTGACTTTTTTAACTGAGAAACTCTAAGAGGCAGTCACCTAACGAAATCTCAGTAATAGCTGCTTTCTACAAAGGTGATTACAAATTACAACTAAAATTACAACTAACTCCTCTATCTTCCAGAAAAACACTAATTTGCACAAGTTCCAGAGGCACATTCCAGTCCAGACTGGAACAGGCTCTGTACAGCTGTTAACATAGCAGACTTTTGCATATTAAGATATACCTATAAATGAGAACTTTGAAATGAAATAAGACCACTGAACATCAGAAAGGCTAGCAGGATGAGGTGACTTTGGCCCCATGGACAGACTCTATTCACTGCTGAACTGAAACAACATTTAGAATTTTTTTTGACACTGACATGGTATTCCATGATACAACAGGAAGATTTCTTAATAAGGCAAGGAGACACAGCATCCCTCTAGAGATTTTTAACAAAAGATCTATCCTTTGAGTGCACCATCTGGCATTACTCCTTACTTTTTCTATAGACTCCCAAATTACACTTTAGTTATGCAATGGAGAGTAATACCTCACTCCTCTCATTCTGAGTTCAGTAGCTCCATGTAAACACTAAGGTGCTACCTGGTATAAGTAAGCATGAAGGCAGCTGCTTTTTTTTTTTTAATCAACCCAAACAAAATTTTACAGTTTTCTCTGAAGCTGGAGAATCAGATCCTCAGCTAGTGTAAACTGGCATAAAACTCTTGCCTTAAAATAGACAAAATAGCTAACTATCCCTAGTTTGTTTTCAATGGAGCTACACTGATTTAAAACAGCTGACAATTTCTCTTGCATCTAGAGTCTAACTTTTGCTTTGAAAGAAAGTGCCGTTTAAACTAAATGTCCTCTCTTGAAATGGTAACATCTGGAAGCAATTATTTTCATCTTCAAGCAGATGCTCACAGTGAACAGCTCATTAAGAATGTGATCCATTTTGTTACAGAGAAATTATAGTGTATTTCAGTGGTATGATGCAACTTGTATTCAGCCAGAATAAATATGCAATTGTAAGAAAAGAAAATACAAATTTATGTTATTGGTTTTAAAGCAAAAAAGATAATATAAGACAGGCAAAATGGTAATTTGGCTGCAGCAGCTTTAGGAGGATCTTAGAGAGCTGAAATACAGAACAGAAATAGAACATATTCTAGGGAATCTTATTTATAAACAAGATACTTGTTTTTAATTTTAAAATGTACTAGAAATAGAATTTAATTTATCAAAGTTCTTTTTTTTGAAAATCAACTTTCAACTTTAAAAATTAAGGAAAAAAAGCTATTTTAGAGTAGAATAATTACAAAGATGAATCATGCAGAAGCTACAATAAGCATGTACCAGACAGATCAATGAACAGCAAACTATTTCCAAACACAACTGTATGTTTAAAATTCATACCGTATACTTTTAAAATATTTAATCATTATTTTCAGTATTCCAAATGAAACTGAAGCATGTGCTGTATATCTCACTTTCACATTTTCTTGTCTTGGAAATACATAATTCTTCCAAAGCTGCTTATAAAATTTAACATGACAGAAAATAGCTTAGAAAGAGGACACTACACTATTCTAGGCTGTCAGCTTCAAGCACAGAAAATTCCAGGATATTCAGCACTCCACAAAACAGAAGAAACAATCATGCCATACACTGATTGAGAAACCATAAGTAAGATTTCAGTCAAGTGGGGGGAAAAAAACCCCAAAGATCCCATTTTGCACTTGTGCACTGTACAAAATACAACACTCAAGAAATTTCATACTTTTCACCCTTATTAAAATAGTTGAGAGAGACAGACAGACCGACCAAGCTACCTACCTGGTAAGCAAAATTCAGCAAGAACCACCACTAATAAGGACTGCACTTTTCAAATGCTGTGTGTCAGCTGTGACAGAAATAAGGTATTTGCTTAACTGAAAACACAGCTGAGAGCACTGTACATGTGTAATCACCATGAAATGGTGCAAGTCAGTAGCAGAGAGTGAATTACAGCCCTCCAATTCATCATTTGCCCATTATATAGTTAAGCAACAGAAAGGACAGAACTTCCCATTGCACTGCCAATTTGAACAGCCCTTTGCATACGCCTGACGAGCAGATTCGTGCCTACATTAACTGTAAAATAACAAAGCAGTGTAATGCTCACCTGTATAGATAAACTGCACCACTTCAGAGCGCACTCTGAAAACCTTATGCCTCACAACCAGAGCAGCACAGAGCATACTTCAAAATCTGAAACACTAAGCTAGCTGCTGGCAAGAAGTTAACTGCATGCTATAAACAAGTGCTGAAATTCATCTAAGATCAGATAACTCAGGCAACCGAAAGTTGAAGGAATGATCTTTGCCAGCCAGCAAAGTTCCTGAGAAGCACACAGATACGCACCAGATTTATACTGTGCAACCAAGATAGGATTCTGGCTCCCCTGAGTATAAGACAACTGCAAAACCAGAACGGGTACGCACTAAACTGCATGGGATTCAAGCATTGGATTCAAGTTCCTACTCTCATACAGCTCCCGCCTGCATTCTTTTAATCCACTGGTTTTTGAAAGATTCTCCACTGTGCCTCACAAAGGGCACTGGCACACTTTCCCCTGCTCCTTGCACCCAGGCAGAAGTTGGCCATAAATTGACATGAGAAACAGAAATTCACTCCTGTTTGTATTCAAGCATTTCAGTTGCTATGCGTATTTTTAAGACAGAAGGAATCCTAAAGCCAAGTGCTTTGTACTTTGAAAGAGAATTTACTTGACACGATCATGTTTACACAATGCACCATCTGACAAGAGTCCCCTGGATTGCTTCTTGCAATTATGTGTCAGAAATAAGATGGAAGGTGGAAACACACGGTGAAACCACATCTAGGATTTGGTATAGGTCAGGTACAGGAAGGACATCGCCACACAGACCAGCATTTTGATTCACAAAGCAAACTGTATGCTGTTATACTTTATGCCACAGAGCTTCAATGGGAACTAGTATCTGTTAAATAAATCAAATGCAGCACTGGAATAGCAAAGAGGTAACTAACTATTCTTACTCATGATAATTACCATAACAAATGCACTTAAAAGAACTGTGGAGGTGAAATCTATATGTGCAGAAAACTCACTTTTCCAACTGACTTAACACAGCTGTCAAGATTGACAGCATAGATTCCATAGCACCAATGTGTTTACATTATGCATGGCTGGTACTTTCTGTTATGGGACAATTTAGGCTACTTTATAGAGCAAGAATTACTTTTGCTTTCCAATTCTGTTCTACATTTGTACACAGTACAAATGAAAGAAAAGTTGATAGCGAGTTGATAGGAGGTTCCCCCAAGGCTAACATAGCAGATGTTCAAGACCCTCTCTTCTCTTAAGAAAATATTTCTTTCTTAAAATTGACTGGAAGAAAGTACTTAGAAATGCCACAAACTAACTTGGAACAAGACACTTACACATCATTCTTCTCTAAAATTTTACATTTTAAAGCAGCTGATAGACTGGAAATGGACTGTCATAGCATAAATTGTTTTCATAGGATAATTCTAGGAGGTTTTTTTTTAATTTCAAGACATTCATTACAATGTGCTACGGGGCAAGGCTATTCACACAGGTTGGCATTTCCATATTCTTTACACATTTGATGGCAAGACAGAGATACTACTGGAAGGCAATTCAGTGAGACCAAACTGGCACCTTGCTCCCACGTCATGCTCCAGAAGATTTTCTCTTAACATTTACCACGAAGGATGACCAGGGAAATGTGTTTCTTGGCCTAAACTGCAACCATACTTAAGGACTGATTTAAAGTTTTGCCATTGAGTTTCATGAGTTTTTGAAAGACCTACTTTGTTTTAAAGAAAGAAAATGCAAACACCTTCAAGGAGAAAAATGCTTTTACTTGATTAGAATCTGTAGTGGAACAAGTATCCTTACAAAAGCAAAATGTTGAGTTTGACACCGTAAGCATCACATCTCATTAAAACATACACGCATTATTTGTAACTGTGCACACCAGCGCATCTCTGCATCTGTTACACAGGATTCTCTCGCTTCTCAAACGCTGCTGAGCCATATTTTCTTTGGCTGTGGCTTCATAAACAGCTAGGTCAAACGCACATCTCACCATTGCCCTTACGCCACTCCTTGACCTCTTCTGTGAGCTGGTGCAACTCACTAATCCAGCAGAAAAACATCTCCTTCTTTTTAAACCCCAAGTTAGTTTTGTCCCAGCCATTGAGGAAAAAGTCAGATGAGCATGAGAGTGGGTATAAAATAAGTTGCAGAAGTACATGGTCAGGAACAGGGAGAAGGATGAAAGGAGAATGAGGCCTTCTCCTTTTTGTAGCAGTAACCTTTTATATTGGCTCAACTCATTTCTTGAAAGTTCACACGTCGACTAAAGGATATTGCACTGTCCTCTTAGAGTGATGAAGAATCACGATCTTCTGCAAGAAAGCAGCAGTGTCTGTTGCTACTATTCCACATTCAAGATGCCCACCAAATGCTGAACAGCCATTTATGTAATTCGTATAAAGTTTATTTTAGCTGTTGTTTCAAAAGTGTTTCCATGACCACTTTGTAGCAGGGTTCGAAACAACTATGCGTAAATCATAAGCCAGAAGGATTTTAGCCAGTAACCCCACCCTGACAAAGTGGACAAGTCTCTGCTAGCATAGATTCAGCAAAAACTATTTTGCAGGGTAGCATTAGATACCCTTTCTGTTGTGGAACTAGCAGATATGGTCATTAAATTATCTTAACAAAGTGTATAATTTTTGTTTTTATTGTAGCATTTTGGGCACAGAATTAATTGAGTCACTTTTCTTATAGTTCCCAAAATTAGAGTCAGGGCTTATCCTGGACTCAGGTATATAGTTTCCCAGATAAGTAAATAATATGCTTATCCATACTGCAGTTTTACTAATATACATTAAAGATTTTTCAAGCTAGGGCAATTATCTTTATCGTTCCATTTTCCATTTAGAAGAAGCAGTTGACTTAAGTTCACAAAGGTAAAAAACAGTGGAGTTCAGTCTGTTGTAAATAAGCAAGCAGAACCATGAAATAAAATTGGATTTACACACACCTCAGGAAGATAACAGAAGTCTTTCTGCAAAACAAGAATATTCATATAGGTACATAGAGCTAGATGATTTTTTCTTATTAAAAATGTTAGTTTACTGTAAAAATAAGTAAAGATTGTCTTGAAAGATCCACTAAATAGTTTTGACTGGAAAAACTCAGTGACAACACTGGTATCTTTTGTCTCGTTGCTAAGCACTTGTACAGGACACTGGCAACTGCTGGCTGGGAAGATCTTAACCCAACTTTCTCCAAAACCTGATTGATCCATCAGTCTATTGAAGTCCCTGAGGCCAGATACTCACTCTACTTTTGACAAATTAACTGCAAGAAGGCCTGTTGACCACATATATTACATGAACGTACTAATCATCACATTATCAGGTAATTCTCTTCTCTCCAAATCTCAACTCACTCCCTGTAGAGGGTAATCTTTTCAACAAGATAAACTGAGAAAAGAACCTTCAAAATAAATTACAGACAAATAGGGTTCTCTGCTGAGCCATAATAAATGTATAATTTCTCTGACTGTTGAGATTTTGAGAGATCTATCTTGGGTTTCCCATATCTAACTGTCTACTGGGGTATGTAATCCATGTGAGAAAGACACCACAACTACCATTCCATCATCATCCCCTAGTATTTCACTTAATTTGCTCTTCTTACTGCTCACAAAACTAAAATGTAAACTCAACATCATTTTTTCTCATTCCAGTGAGAAAAAAAAATTTAAATATCAGTTCCACATTGAATTTATTTTTTAATTTTGGTTCCGCAATTGAAAGTACATCACTTACACTAAAATTAAAATACTAAGCATATGTGTTTGTGTACGTGTCTGTCTCAGTGTAAAGTTCAAACGGACAAACTCATAGGACTAAAATGAAACATAAGTCTTTACCAAGTTGTGGCCTACATAATTCTTTCTCTTAAAAAAAAAACCACACCAAACTCAAGCTATCATATACTCTGTAAGCATGAGAGATCAGTCACTTAGAAATTTAGCAATCAACAAGCAAGCTTGTCAGTATTTCTGTAAGTTATGTTCAAATGCAAGAGCTCAAAACAATGATACAAAGCAATCAACAAATTTGAGCTTATTGCTAACTATTTAATATGTGTACAGGAAAGCAAATAGATTTGAAATTACTCCCATTTGGCAACAATTACAGCCGCTCAAAGTGATCTCAAAATTTAGATTTAAGGTTTATATTACACATATTTGGAAATTCTCCGACTTCCTTAGCTTTAGTACAGACTTTTGTAGCTTATCACTTTAGGATCAGCTTTGTAATCAATTTGTGCACGTGCCTAATGCCAGACGGGTAGATCCAAACGTTTTCACTGAAATAGCAATGTACATGCATTATTATATTCTATTTTCAGATGCCTCAGTGTTCTCTTAAATCAGGCTTTAAATTCACAGTTTCCTCAGAAGACTATCAGAGCAGAAAATTTTAAGTTAGAGAAACAATAAACAGTTTTAGCAGAAGTCACAGAACAACTATCTAGTTTTAGATTGAAACAGGAAACTTCTACACTCTATTGTGAATGCCTTCCTGAAGTTTGAAAACAGATTTTCATAACTTAAATCGTTACTGTTCTTTGCATTTCACTTCAGCTCTTACTGAAAAACTAAATGCACTCGCTATTTGCATTTATAAAAGTGTCCCCTTATTTAAGTATGAGAATAAAACTTTTCCCAGCTAGAAGCATTTTGGGCTGCAAAAGTTGTGTAAGACCAATTTTTTTTTAGAGAAGCTTGGAGAATTATAACTTTAAAAGGTTTAGGTTACAAGTTCATCTTATAGAAACTGCTACTGTTAACATATATATGTATATGGATCCTTATCATAGTAAAGTAAGTTTATACAGGTTAACACAACTGTAATTTATAAGTTTATCTAGATTAACACAACTATAATTTAAAGCTATGAATAGTTCATAGAAAGACTTGTATATACCACATAGACTAAAATAGTAAATTTATAACACAACATTTTGGGTAGGGAGAGGAAGTAAGTTCATCAAGAACAGTATCTATCCTGCAACTTTCTGGTGTAGATTTTGAGGGTTATTTACAGTTTCAAATCTATTTTTGATACCTATGTACTGTATTAACAGTGGATGATCTGCATCTGTAATAACAGAAAATCGCACCAGGAAAGTTCTTTTGCATTGACAGACCTGCCAGCTCTGCAGTAACACATGAAATGTAAGGTATTTATCATTTGTTCTGCTCCCTCAACATATAACATGAAAAAGCAAAAATAAAAACACATAGCCTAAAACTGGGGATTGAAATATAGAAAAATATGTCTTTATATACTAATTTTCTTTCAAAAATAAGGGGAAAGCTCCTAAATTAAGCAAAAATGGATATAGGACCAAATTTGGATGCAGTAATCCATTTCAACTTACTACCTGTTCAGCTTCAACGCCATATGAAAACAGAACATATTTAAATAAAACCTCTTAATTCTTTAACTCCTACATATATTAGATACTTTTAACCTGTCTAACCAGTTACTCAACCATGTCTAAATTTACTTCGTCAGCACAGTACAAATAAGACACAATAGTTTCATTTTACATGCTGCCATGTGCAGTATTATGCAACCAGCCAGTAAAACGCTTCTGCAACTGGAAAACAAAGAAACATTTATTGAAGGGGGGTGGGGGGGGAGTAGTACAAAGCAGCAAGAGAACAATAAAATAGGCTTTTTTTTCCCCTGTTTTATCTTGTTGCCAAAGGCACTCACGCATGCAGACAAGAGGACCATGTATGTTCACCCCTCCGTTGGAGAAGATTATGCAAGAAGCTTTCCAATCCAGATTTTTACCTGTTGAAGCATTTCCTCTGTAGCATTCAGTTTCAACTGATGCCCCTCAAGACAGATTTCTAAGTCCCGGATTTTCTCTCCTTGAGCTTCCACCTGGTCTGTAAGAACGCTCACCTGTAATTTGAGAAGAGAAGCACAATGCTACTGAACTGACTAAATAAGTTTCAATTACCTTATACAATTAACATCCAAATGCACATTTTAACAGCAAGTTCTCTTTTAAAGTCCTCAATGGTTTAATATTCTTGTGCACTGCTGCAACCTGCTCTACCAAGACAGACAATTTTTCAGTCTTACCTAGATTTTGCTTCAACCCCACCCTCTGACTCCCCTTCCCCCCCCCAAGTTGTTTTGTTTTAATATAAAAAAGAGAGAGCATTTCTAGAAGAGACGGACGATTACCTATAGGTAGCCTGAGTCAGTTCATGCAAAAACCTGAAAAATTAGAAAGCACCAAACAAGAACACAAGATATTGAAAATATTTTAAGTGGTTTTGGAGCATGCATTGCCATTTCAGGTTCCGCTGGCATTTCACTCCCTAAAACGGATAAACAATAAAACTGTTCATTCGGAAACCAACCAATTACTTTACTTCTTACAAGAACAGAAAAACAGCTTACCTATCAATACAGCATTCTGAAGTTATAAAGAATGCAATGACTAAAAGGCATGTTTTAGCAGCAGCAAAGTTCTATTCCAAGAAAAATTCCCAGGCTTTGCAAGCCAAAACATGAAAGCAAAAGAAGTGAGATACAGACAATGAATCCCAGGAAAAGAAACAATAAGCAATACTGGTAAAGAAATGTGGGAATGGTGGTACAGACCAGTGGGTGTGTAATAAGAAAAGCCCAGCAGCCTAACTCAAAGCTTGCAAAGCTGAAAAGAAACTACACTCAGGATAACATTAGAAAGATGTGGAAAAAAACCCAGTGTTAATTCCTATGTTAAGCAGCACATACACTCTGTATGTTCATTGTTACTATTTGTATATAAAAGCCTTGATTATACTAGAAAAATGTTATCTCAAACAAAAAAGCAACCTTAGGTGTTTAAACTCCAGTTTGAATGAAATGCGTTAACAAAAACTTATCTATGCTCTCATATCCAACCTTGCAACACCTTTATTTAAACTAAAAAAAAAAAAAAAAAAAAAAGGTCCAGTATGTGGAAGTGAAAGCTTTAAGATGTACCCACTATGCAGCATTTCTAAAACCCAATCAATGAACAACTGAGTTCACTTCAGGGAAGCTGCAGAGGGAGCGACTGAATGATCTGTATTTGTTTTACCTGCAAATATAATGACAAGCATGCCTGGGAAAGGAACATAGAAAAAGAAAAAAAATAGGACTTTTATTTTTTTGTCTTTAAAGTAGTTGGCTGTAGGGTAGAGTACAGATGAAAGCAGGATGAGAGATGACAGGAAGGAGTAGGTGGAGGCAGATGGCAGGAGGACACATCCAAGCTGGGGCTGGACAAAAACTCCCCGCAAGGAAGTCTGTTGCTTGTCTACTTTTTTGTTTTGCTCCCATTAAATGAGTGATGGCACACACACACAAAAAACCCCCAGAAAGCCAGAAGAAACAAACTGAATCCTCTCCTTCAGTCTGATGCAGGTTCCAAAGAAAGAAAACAAGCTCTACTTAAAGGGTCGGGTTAGGTTCCAACTAGCATTGTAACCTGTAAGGAAAACTCTGTATGTTAAATGTGACCTGCAAAGGAATTTAGTAAAACCTTAGCAGCTTTAGAAGCATGTGTTGGATGTTCCAGTAGTTAGGCTGAGAGGCACATTAGCCACTTTGAGCTCATATTTTCCCCTCTGTCCAGGATCCCATCTGCCAGACTCTCCAGGGAATCAGTAGGCTGCAGACAGAACAGAACCCCAGCATATGCTACGCTGGCAAGTCCATCTTGCCTTAACAGTGCAATACCCGCAAGAGTCAGCCTGTAGATAATACATTTTCTGTAAATATCTATAGAAGTGAGGCATTTTGAACAATTAGCTAAAAATCAAGTGGTATAAGGGTTTAAAACATCTTTGTGGAAAAAAACCCAAACAAACCAAACACCTAATGAAGTATATTAGCTCCTATGCGCAGACACTGAGCTATAAGAAGGTACCTCAGACGCTGCAGCATTTCCAGCCTCCACTACAGACTGAAGAGTGGAAGCAGGTTTTCAAGGTGCACTATTTGACTCAGCCTTGGTGGACAGAGATAGTGGGCAATAACTGTGCCCACTACAAGGTGCCTTGTACTGCTGCTTCTGCAGCAAGTCTGATGCAAGACTGGAGTGCTCCCAGCCTCATATTCCCTATAGATTATAGATTACAGCTATGGACCACAGTCACTGCCACAATGCACCATGAACTATAGAATAGAGGTGCTCTGTTTCCCATCACTTTCTCATCCTTTGTGCCAATGGTCACACCCAGGAGCCAGGTTTGTACCAGCAGGTTCCCTCAGGCCAGTGTAACCTCAGCACGGGACTTGCTCATATGTGTTCCTCATATTCGACTGCCTAGATAGAATATGCAGAACTAATGTAAACCAGGTTCTAACCCCAGCTCCATCTTGGCACCTTTTTTTTTTTGTTGTCTTGTTGATATTCATCTATCAGACTGAGGTTTTCATCTATATTATTTGCCTGGGGTTTTTGGAGTTCTACTGCAATACTGTGCAGTGGGATAGGAAAATGCATAAATACTGACTAAGCCTCTTGATTGCCGGTCTAAGTGGTCCCGTTAAGTCCACAAAAGCTGAAACACTTTGAACACCAAGATTCTGCCAAATCTGCACAAGCCCACCAGCACGCATGAGCATCAACAACCAGCTGCATAGCATGAACCACATCCAAGGCAACAGCGGCTGCTATATGCAGACAAAGATTACAGGACTATACGCTCATGTGATGAAACAAAGGAGGCCTTCAGGGACAAAGCCACAGGTGCATCACTACAGCCCTCTGCTTCTGAGTAAACAGCTGGGTTTGGCCTCCTAATCGTTGCTCCAATTATGAATGCGCATGCATGTGTGCGAGTGAACTGTGTGAGAAGTGAATGTACTGTGTGAAAAGTTGTTTGCTATTATTAATAGAATCAAGATGTTACAGATAATAACCACTTGATCAATAAAAGGTGTTCTAATAAATATCAGTTGTGATGTTGTCTCCCCTGACCTGATTCCCTCTCAGAAAAAAGGGAGTTTGCAGCACACACTTCAACACTTACATTCCCACCAGAAGTTTATTTTTCATTCAGGATTTTTTTTTCTAAACTTGGTAACAGCACTTCTAGTTTAACAGTAACAAAAAAATCCAACCAAGCCTAAGCTTATGTCTCACAAACCATTTATTGTTTACTTAACAGCAGTGAGAATTCTGCTCAGTAAATTAACACAAGTGTGAACAGAACATACAGGATAAAACATGCTTACAGAAACTAGTAACTGAAAGTAGGGAGAACACCTACCCAGTATAGTTAAGTTTTGTTTGCTATAAATATATATGCTTATAATATGCTTTTGTAAACATAAAGAGAAAGGATATGCAAAGACCATTTAAAGAATCTCCAGCTTCAGTTTTAAAAAGCATGTAATGTACAGTTTAGTAATAGTGAAAATATCCAGGAAAAAATAATTAAGGATTTTTATTTTAAGTTGTACAACATGTTTTCTCCAGGAGGAAAACTTATATGGTTCAGGGGATCTGTTTGAAAAAGGCTTGGTAAACTGAGAAACAGGAAACCTAGAAGAGCTTAGGCATGCATTTTACTGTCAAATTTTCTTTTTCCCCCTTTACCACCCCCTTAAGCTTTTTGATGATGTAAAGCAACTTTGGTACAGTATACAAGCAGGAAAAATATCAGTTCTATCTACCTGCCAGTCTTCCAGTTAATTAAAAATGGTGGCACACAGAACCTAGAAAATCAACTGGTACAACCTAGCAAACCTAGACTGAGAACCACTACCACAGCATTGTCTTGGGACTTCACAGCATTATTTTTAAGTTCGTTTTTTTTCCTTTGTCATTCTTTTCCCTCTTACTGCTGTTACTCCTGTCCCCTCTACCCAGTTACCCCACCACGAAACCAATCAGATGGATTAGACAAATTATAAATTAATTCCTGACTAAAAATCAGTTACATATGGTGACAAGCTAACATTTGTTTAACAGAAAATATGCTGTCACTTCAGCTTTTATTCACTGAATATCAACTACATAGACAATGTTCTCTTTAAGACATACCTGCAGTATGAGCGACTCTTTATCACCTTCTAAACGTGCCAATCTTTCTTGATAGGTTTCATTATTAGATGAATGATGATTCACCTGTGACTGGGGAAAAAGTTACAGTTAATAATAAAATTTCAAGCAATAGTTAATAAAAATTGATATAAATTGAGTGGTTGTTATAATGCAAAAAACCATGCAAAAATGTGTCTACAGATCAAAACTGTTTATTTCATATGGATTAACCCTTTCGTATGTACCTTTTTTAGCTCGATTTTGAATACTTTCTCATTTCCAGCAACCAAGAATGGTATAGGAATAGATTTGATATTTTCTAGCAAATTATTGTTTCATTGGGAAATGCCATCTTATCAAGACAAAAAACATTTAATTTGAAATATCTGGTCTCAACAGTCTTTTGCCAAAGTCAAGGAATCTTGGTGTTTATTTTAAAATGGTAAAAAATGTCATATGTATTATACTATTCCTAGAAATTACTGAAAGAAAAGTATAATTTTTTTGTTAGCAATTAACAAATTATTTAAATTATCAAATTCTTACCAGGAAATACTCTAGCTACATAATCACTTACAGATTTCTAAATGGCTCTAAGGAGCGAGTCCTTCTAAAATATAGCCTGTTTCTAACTATTATGTCCCATTTCCTATGAATTTTAATACTCCAGAGACAAACACCACAATTAAAAAAAAAAATCTGCATATTTATTTTAAAAAGTTTCGAAGAGTCCCATAGCTTCATCCTGCATACTAAAACATTGTGTAGCTGGGAATGGAGCTGTTTGCTTAAAGCATCGAAAGTAACATGAGCCCTCAGCAGTTCATTTCCCAGCTCCTCTGCAGGCAATGCATTTCTGCCAGGGAATAAAACACTTTGGCTCGTTTTTCAGCTAACACAAGAATCCAGCTTCGCTGAGTTCTCTTCAACTACACTAGTCTGCAGCTGACTACTCATTTATAGGTGCTTGTACAATGCCACCAATATAATTATAATCCTCCCCCCCAATTGTCTTTTTCAACTGAATATTTGTGAATAGGGTTTTTTTTTTTTTAATATTAAATATATTCATGGCTTCTTGATCTCCACTGAGGTCTGCAGGCCCAAATGTAAAACAGATGAAGAAAATAAACATGGTGCTCATTAATGCAAATCAAGAAATCAAATATTTATCCAACCAAAAGCTAAAAGACACTTTTCAAGGCATAAAGTGCTGAACTAGATGTAAGCGTGGCATCTTTATGAGCCGAGCTGTGAGGAACTGAGCACCCTTGTCTCTGATATTTTTGAAAGGAATTGAGAGAATCACAAAGACAGACTAACAAACAGGACTGAAAGGTGCCTGAAGAGATCATCTGTTTCATTATTCCATCCTAGGACAGATGATTATTTGCACTATTCTTGTCTTGCCTACTCCTAAAGGCCTCCAGAAATGCTTTACACAGCCTCCCCATATAATCTACTTCTTAGCTACCCATCATTAGAGTGTTTTTCTTAATGTCTAACCTGAATCATCTTTTCAACTTCAACCTACTGCTTCTTATCTTACCATGGATAAAAAAAAAAAGTCCTTCGCTTCAGGAATTTTTTACGTATTTGAAGACAATCTGTAGATCTCTAATTAGCAGGTCCCTCTTTGGGCTAAACAAACGTAAGTTTTTCTGTCTTCTCCTCACAGGTTAATTTTTCAAGATCTGTTTTGTTGCTTTCTTTTGGTTCCTCTTCACCAATTGTTCCTTGACTCCTTCTGAAATTATGTGCCTAAGGGTAGACACAGGACTCTAGCTGAAAATGGCTAGAGTGGAAAAAACCTTTTCAAACTCTTCAGCCATATTTCTTTTCATGTCAGCCATATAGTAACACTGATATATTTTCAGCCTAGGACCCATGACTTCCAGATCCTTTTTTAATGCTCTTATTTAGCTAGCATCCTGTTCTTCATCCTGTGTTTACTCATTGTTTCTGCTTAAATGTATAACCTTGCACCAGTCTACACTGAATTGCATCCTATTATTTATACTGTTTTCCTATGTATCAGGCTCTTCCTATGTTTTAATCATGTCCTTTAGCATGGCTGCAAGGCCCTGCTTAACTAGAATCACCTATAAATTCACTATGCTTGGTCCTTATTCCCTGTTTCAGAGGGTCAACAAGAACACTGAAGAACAGAATATGCAGAACCTCACTCCACACCTTACCAGCATTGATCAACAGAAGAATATCTTAACTCGACTCAGAATACACTTTTCTCACTAGCTTTTTACCAGTTTATAGTAGGTCCAACTAAGATTCAAGACCTCTAAGAAATGGCTTTAAATATGCACATCTGAGTGCATAACTTATACACGAACAGGAGTCTCAGGCAAATTAAGTTTTACAGTGGCACCTGTAGGTGTACCTACACAGTGGCACTGTGTAAGTACATAATGCCCTTAAAGATATGGTGACTTTACTCCCTTTTCCTCTCCTAACTAGTTTTAATTGTTTTAGAATTTCTGTGTCCTAACATTTCTTTCCATCTTTCCTAACATCTCAATGTAATTTTTTCAAGCCTTCTCCTTTCATTAAAAAAATACCACACCCCCACATACCCCAAAACCGCCCTCTGTGTTTATAAAACATGCATCTTCAGTTTAACTTAGGCCCTTTGTATTAGAAGTTGGTCGGTCAGTCAGTCCATATGGTCTTGAAATTCATTCCTTATTAACTTTTGTAGTACTATAATGAAAATAAGGAATCCTCATAAGTAACCAACATTCATTTCTGTACGTCTGTCTAGATAATCCTTTGACCTCAGCTATGCATCCTCAATCATACTGCCAGCCATTCTGCCTGGGTTGTTACTCCACTTGCAGAGCCAAGTCTTATATTGTACTTTAGAATCCAAAATCTTTAGCCTTGGCGGCTACGTTTCCATTAATGTTAAAACTCCATTACATACCATTAAATGAGTTTTCTCAATGGAGAGCCCACAGGCCTTCCCCAGTATGTCTCTGGCTCACACACAATGGTAGGGGAGACTTTCCTGCACCTAGAACATCAAGTATTCAGGGAAGAACAGCACACTGCTAGGCAGGAAAAGATCCTCTTAATGACAAAACCTAGTGATGAAGACCGTCTAGTCAGGTAGATTTTGCACCCTTTCTCCTGCCGTCATTTGCTATTTTCCTATGCTAGGTTTAAGAAACAGACCTGCAACCACTTGTGTAACTGCTCCCCGCCAGCCTTACAGGCACAGTGAGTTAAATTACTGCCAACACATTTTTACATAACCAACCTGTCATGAATGCAAAACAGAGTTCAACATTTTATATAATCAGTAATTAAGAATTAGTTCAACATCAAATCACAAATAAGATATTTTACTACACTCACATTTACCAAACGTATAGCCTCCGATGATGTCTGCTGCACTGAGTTACTGTGAAATATCCTCTGCTGGAAGTCCAATACTCAATACCCATGTAAAACCTAGTGAATCACACCCATGTGAACGGAAAAGGGGGAAGGGGGGAGGGGGGGGAATCAACCCTGCCAATAGGTCAGCCAGAGAGTGCTCAGATAAGTACAGGAAAGTACAGTTGACAGAAAGTTACCTGCTAAATAAAAGTGGCTGATTGACACACAGCAGTTGTTTAAGACTTGGGAAATCTTTGTGGCATGTATAAAGACAAGATAAAACAATGTAATATGAACCAAGGCCATCTGTGCATGGTTGGAGTGCATTCTGCAGTTGTGCAGCAACATATCAGCAGCAACTGAATACAGGACCTATAACACTAAAGTCATAAGACTACAAACCACTCGAGTTCGTGTAAGAGCTCACAAACAATAAATACTAGACTTGTGTAACCACATGACCAAAAGGCTGAATCACCAAGATTTTCCACAAAGATGTTATTTCAGAAGATGTAGCCTTAAATACCAAAAATCATTACCTGGGCTCCACAAATTAAAGCTAAATAAGTTAAATTCTATTTCTTGTAATGAAAGAATGAGAGAAATTGCATAGAACATGTAAAAAAGTTTATGATAACGTGATAACAAAGTAGAAGGAAAGATGGTCTTGTTCAATATCTTTATCAATGATCTGGATGAGGGGATCGAGTGCACCCTCAGTAAGTTTGCAGACGACACCAAGTTGGGCGGCAGTGTTGATCTGCTTGAGGGTAGGAAGGCTCTGCAGAGGGCCCTGGACAGGCTGGATCGATGGGCCGAGGCCAACTGTATGAGATTCAACAAGGCCAAGTGCCGGGTCCTGCACTTCGGCCACAACAACCCCATGCAGCGCTACAGGCTTGGGGAAGAGTGGCTGGAAAGCTGCCTGGCGGAGAAGGACCTGGGGGTGCTGGTCGACAGACGGCTGAACATGAGCCGGCAGTGTGCCCAGGGGGCCAAGAAGGCCAACGGCATCCTGGCCTGTATCAGAAATAGTGTGGCCAGCAGGAGCAGGGAAGTGATCATGCCCCTGTACTCGGCACTGGTGCGGCCACACCTCGAATACTGTGTTCAGTTTTGGGACCCTCACTACAAGAAGGACATTGAGGTGCTGGAGCGTGTCCAGAGAAGGGCAACGAGGCTGGTGAGGGGTCTGGAGAACAAGTCTTCTGAGGAGCGGCTGAGGGAGCTGGGGTTGTTTAGCCTGGAGAAAAGGAGGCTCAGGGGAGACCTCATCGCTCTCTACAACTACCTGAAAGGAGGCTGTAGCGAGGTGGGTGTCGGTCTCTTCTCCCAAGTAACTGGCGAAAGGACGAGAGGAAATGGCCTCAAGTTGTGCCGGGTAAGGAAAAATTTCTTTACTGAAAGAGTAGTTAAACATTGGAACAGACTGCCCAGGGAAGTGGTTGAGTCACCATCCCTGGAAGTATTTAAAAAACGGGTAGATGAGGCGCTTAGGGACATGGTTTAGTGGGCATGGTGTTGTTGGGTTGACGGTTGGACTCGATGATCTTGGAGGTCTCTTCCAACCTTAATGATTCTATGATTCTATATGAAAAGACAAGGTGGTTGAAACTACCTTGATGGTACTACCACTGCAGATGAAAAGTCAAGTGTATACCATAAATACTTTGCCTAAGGGAGCTGCAAAGCGATGTCTTGAAGCACCTGTCTCCATAGAGATTTTGGATATTGTTTAATGCCCATCATTAGATATTAACATAAAATGTTTCCTCAAACAATTCCAAATCAACTGTTTCTCACGGTTCTAGGGGGAAGGGGAAAAAAAGAAAAAAAAAGAAAAAAAAAAAAAGACTTTTGCATTCCATTACCTGCTTCAGCTTCTTCTTCATCTTTGGTTTCCAAATCTCTCTCTGGAATATGCTCTTTAACTCAGACATAATATTGGTAGCTGATGGAAACTTGACTGCCTAAGTATCACTTACATGATCAAGTCATTACGGAGTCCTTTTCCAAGAAAAACGCTTAAATATTCCTCCAGAATATATGACACCAAAAAAAACCAAAAATCAGACTTCAGAGTATGATTCAACAGCTTTAATTTAAAATGGGGATAATCAGCAAAAATATAAAAGGTTTTTTTGGCAAGAAAGGGAAGAAATGTTTGATTGACTCAGCTATCTTAATTTTCAACAGCCTTCTCAGAGACTGGTAAGCATGGACTGTTATGTTTTCTTGCATGTTATTTTAATAGGAAACAATTCAGAGTGCAGCTTATTGTCAGAACAGAATGACAACCATTGTATAGTGCTTCTGTACAGATGTTCTGTTCAGAAGTTTCTGTAACAGAACTTCTAGCTGAATCTTGATAGGCTGTAAAAGTAAGCTCCTTAAAGCAAACACTTATGGAAGACAATAAAACTGAATACAGGCCAGTTTATGTTCTCCTTGTGTGCTGTTTCAGTTTCAGCTCAAAGAATCTCCAACACAGCTAATTTTAAAGCAAAAATACCAACTTCTGAAGTTGATCAGCAAGCTGTTACACAGAAATTTGTCACTAATACCATGGATCTCATATTGGGCTGTGGAGTGGGGAGGAGCTGGGAGAAGAAACCTGGCAGTCAGTTACAGTGGTGACTTGTAAGCTTTTTCAACAAGTCACCCGCCTCCTTTAGAAGACAGATTATGTCATAACCCTCCTCTCTTCTTATTCAGTCACATGAATCACCTTCAGCTCCACTGATAATTGAATAAGACGCCTGTGGCAACTGTAATACTTGCATTAATGGGGAAGATTAGGGACATGCTTGACATATTGTCTTTTGTTGCAGTTCAGAAGCTCAAAACAAGGAGTATAGCCAGCAGAGTTCAACCAGTCAGTCTTCTCACAAACTACAAGCAGCACACAGACTGTAGTATTATATTTCAATACAAGAAAACGTATACTATAGACTTTTTCCAGCCTAGTTGGAGTTGATAATATTTAGAAGAGTATGGACTTTCCATCTCTTTATTACTCTTCTGGGTCAGCAGAACTGATGTTATGAGTCACAGTAGTTGCTATTGTGTTGCAATGAGTGAGTAGTCTACACAGTAAACATTTTTATTTTGGCATCTGACTATGGATGTAATACAAATTTAATCTCTTGGCATGTTAGTGCTACCTCAAATACACACCCATCTGAATATATGTACATTCACTCAGTGTACTGAGAAGGAGGAGAAAGCTGGAACATGATTTCTGGATCTCCAATTCGTGCCTTTCATCTGAAGGCAATTAATAAAGCAACAACAGGATTTTCTATTTGCCATTGTTCCTTGGTTAAGTGAAAGCAGCAGTCACTTTGAAAAAGCTAACAACATATAGTTTGAAATTAAGACAAAGCTAGGTAAATTTCTGTAGTCTTTAAATTAGAAGATTTTTGACCAAATATTTATATTTTATCTGCATAATCTTTCCCAATACTAATAGTTATTTTCTCCTCCAGACAGTTACATTACTTAAAGGAAGATATCCTTACAGAAGGCATAAGATTCACCCTCAATATCATGAGCTTAATGGCTATAGCATGGGTTTGATCGCTCTACCTCTTGCTAGTACAGGTTATGAATAGCTTCTGGAAGAAAGGAAAGGAAGGAAAAGCATAAGAATAATGTACACCTATTTCAGGTCAGCCATCAGCTCTGTGCTGCATGCACTTCAAAAGGTAAGTCCAAAGCAAGCTACAAGAGTCATCAGGCGCCTCTACTTCACATGAAGGCATCTCTCTTTCAAAATGAGACATCTTACCACTGTACAAAGTTTTCCAGAGGCAAGAGACTTTCCATTTTGCTACACTCCATCCACTGCAGTTCAAATAGCTCAGTTAATTTACAATGTCCTTAGAGAACCCATAATACTGTTTGTAGTAAATATTAGCATTTATGTTTGTGATGCTTGTTAATAATTTATGGTTATACCCACATGCCTGCCTACTAAAATGGGGGTTGTGCCATTTTTATTCGGAATGGTGTGTTTGAATTAAGGCCAGATGGAAAGATAAGAATAAAGCAACAGGACAACAGATGAAATTGTATGTGAACCTTCTAACCCAAATCCCTTGGGAAAACCAAAGAAAGTTTGCTAAAGATGAGACACTTTCAGCTTCAGGTAGTAGGGAGTGTCTCAGGTTCCTTAGCTTGCAACCAAAACTTTTAACAATGACAGATTTATGCTCAGGCCCTGTAAAAGAAACCAACATTAGTTTTCTGCAAAACGCTTCCAACAAACTGCCCACCAACTACTTTATGAGAACTATGCTGCTTGCCTTAGCTGTAATGTTAAAGTGCACTGTATATACACAAGAACTTTTCCATATCCTTCTAGAAACAGACTGCTGAAAGACATGCCTCTCTTAATAATTCCTGTGACCTCCTTAGCCAGGCTTTGTGTCTTACTAACAAGATATCCTTGAATATCTGCATTGTTACAAACTCCTATAACACTGTGTGAAACCAGGGCAGTACTATGTGCCTATGTCAGATATCGTTCAGCTTCTCAGCCCGAATAAGCTAACCAGGACAGTTCTGAAATTGCCATCAAAGTATCACATGCCATGAAATACAGTATAGCTGTACCATTGCAAAGTTTTGTCTTTCTGATATTAGGTAAGATATTATCAGAGAAACTTCTCTTGCAAGAAATACTACTGCAGACTAATATTTTTTATTACTGACAAAAGGCAGAAAAAACAGTAAACAAAGGAAAACACATTAACTGTGCCTCATATACAACTGAGACAAGGCTAAATTGTTTTTTGGCTCTGTCCATCTGCTCTTACATTTTGCTGCCCACTCTGTCATTTGAACATCAAGAAAGTCCAATGGAAAGAGCTGGAGTGTGGTGACACCTTATTTCAATTTGATCTAAATATTGCTTTGTCCCTGCTCCTGTTGCATGATGCTACTATACACATTCTGTTACAAGACTACTGCTTAAAACCAGATCCTCTATTCTAAGCATCTGAAAATAGCAGTTACATCTGTCATTTTGCCTGCCTGGATCTCATGATTTTTGTATTTGTTTGCTGCCCTAACCCAGTCCAAGCCACAGATACCATGCAAATCTAGCTTGGCTAACCAACTGCAACGTCAAAACTGATCCTGGTCTCTGAAGTGATTTCTGCTAATGATGAAATTGGAGTGAGCTTTGGCATACTTCACCAAGGGTTTATGGAAGTCTGTTGCAGTAACTCTCTGTTAAGTGCCATTTGTTACTCTGGAGGGTACTCATACCTTCATTATCAGCCAAAAAGCAACAGTTTATGATTGCAGGGCCTGAAATCTTTATATGCTATCACAATCAGTGCCAGACATGTGACATTAGGATTCTTGAATATGAGAATTAAATAAGCAACTTAGATTGTTTCAACTTTTTTTAAAAATACTTGTCAAAGGAATTTGAGAGCAGACTGCTTAAGTTCTCCTGGGAACAATGCAAGATCATTTTCAGTTCTCTTCCCTTCCCCCCACATGTGCTCACCGTAAAGAGCTTGCAAGGAAAAGCAGCAGTATTGATATTCTCCTTTATGTATTCTACATAAAAGGAATTACATGCAACCACAGTAATAGCATTATTAATTTCTGTAAAAGCCTGTGCTACATTTGAACACAGTATCCTTTCTGAACATAGTACTCGAAAATCATCCCAAAGAAACCTTGTGTTAACCCCTCCAAATCTGTGAACATTTCAGCGTGAGACTTTCTTCACTGAAGCTATTTCTTGATCCCTTTCTCATTATGTTATTGTCCTCCGTATATCAGGTTGTGTGGCATTCAGGATAACAGCACACCTTAGCCTTTTGTTAGCAGACCTATCTTTTTAGAAATGAAATTTAAACCAGCAGGCAGGGGTGGCAGACATACCATATTCAAAACCTCATTTAAATAACAAATTAATATGCGATCTCAGAAAACACTACAGAGTTATTTAGCTTTAACTGCACAGAGCACAGGTTAAACTAATAGTATAATGTTACCAACTGCTACTTCCTTTTGTCTCTTCTCCTTCACTATCCCACTCACTCACCGTTTAATCCCCACCCCATCCACACTCCAGAAATGTAAGTTTCCAGAACCTGATGTAAATATTTTGTAAATTAACGTCAAGATTCTTAAGCTTTTATTAAAGACTGACACTACGTAATGAATATTTTAAATTCATTCAAGAAACTACCCAAATTAAAGTTCCTAATCACATTTCACATAAGTATTTACCTACATTTTATGTTTATACAGCTAGTAAAAAAAATAGAGTGCATATGTATACATGTGTGTTTTTAATCTAGTGCCATACAGAAGCACTAACATAAATGGCGCGCATAGAATTTGCAAGAAAAATACACACAGGTTAAAAGTATAAGGAGAGGATGTGCTGCTTACATGACACACAAATTAATATTTTAATTAAAAAACAATACACTGTGAAGGATCTGTTCACATCCCATTCATGGATTTTTCAAACACTGAAAAATAAATACTTAGAACCTAAAAAATCTAAAAGCTAACAAAAACTACATGATTTTTCCAAGGTGATGAGACAACTGCACAAACTTACTTTTTTCCTTTTATAGGAAGACAAAAACAATCTCACACAGTTAATTCATGTTCAGACAGTTCATCACAAAATTCAGCTTTTAGTAGCATTGCCTTTTTAAAAAACATAATTTTATCAGAGTAACATACACAGGAAGAAAGTACCACCATTTTTCTCCAAAACAAAGGCATCCTAAAAGATCTCATACAGTTACCCTGATGAAGAATTGATTAAGCGAAGAACTAGTGCAAATAATTTTTCATTTTAAAGCACAACATGGTAAACAACATAGTCTCCTTTTTTGCCATACATTCCCAAGCAGGATTTGCTTTGTTGTATTACAATCTCAGAAAAGCACGAGCACTTGCTAGAATCTATTGCCATTTGTTCAAAGTTTGATCCTAGAGTTTCATTTTTAAAGACAAAGACAGCTGATTCTCTCCCCCCTCCCTAAGCCTCCTCCTCCTACATGAAGAAACATCTTTAATTCATTTCTCGTGAAGAAACTTACAATATTTTATGTCTGAGGCACTCAATACCTTTCCTTTCACAAAGCTGAGAATTCTGACTAAGATTTGCTAAAGTGCATTTACAAAGAGAAGACAAAGCCCAGCAAATCACTTACCCTCTTTAGCCACGTGAAGTGCTTGTAAATATCAATCTCACCATCCATGCTTTGGGCCCATCTCAGCAGTCACATTCCCAGGGTTAAAAGAAACTTTTGGAAGCAAGCGCACTGCTTTGTTCTGCAGAATATAGCTGTGACTTCTTCCCCCTTCAACCCTCAACTTCTAAAATCTTGAATGCGTGTTCACATTTTAAGCTAAATCTTCTGCCTCTGTCCCACAGTCTTATCCCAAATGCTTCTCACAGATGTATATATAACACACAACCGTATAAACTTCGGACTCTCCCCCAAACATCTGTTTTTTTTAAACAGCAGATCGGTTAGCAACAAGAACAATGTAACTCTAAAAACTTCAAAAATATAACTTGCTAAATGATCTTTAAAAAAGGATCTTTCAAGAATAGTATAAATCTGCAGAAACTGTTCCCTTTTAATGTTGAATAACAAGCTAAAAATTATTAAGCTGTCACTGAGAAACTATTTTCAAGTAATGCCTTCTCTGGCTTTCTGTTTCAAGAGTGGCTGGAACTCATTACCAAAGACCCCCTATTTCCTGTTGCTGTTTTACTCCCTGTTTATCATAATACTACTCAGCCCTCTCAGTTTATTTCAGGCTCAGACTAAACCTAAAAATAAGTTCTGATCTTTGAATTACTTGCCTGTCCTCTCAAAAGACATTATAAAAGAGGAGGGATTCAAGGACGATCCTGTGGATAAGTTAATTACCCCATAAATACTGGTATTGCCAAAGAGGCAATTTTCCATCTTAACAAGAGATGATGATACCCTTCTAAGATTTTTGTCTGCTCTTCCTGAAGCTGAAGTCTCATAGCATGGCAACTTTTCAAACTTGCAACACCAAGATAAATGCATACGCAAAGCAATGCTCTGGCAAGAAGGGAAGTTTAAGTGTTGCCTGTTCCTGCAGTGTCCTCTAGTGCCTCCAACACAGTAGTTATGATTGAGTTCTAATTTTTCCCAATAAATTCCAGTTTCCAATGTTGTATCTCCCAGTAGTTAAAAGTGGCTTTGGCCTAAAACTGGGCAACTGATTCTTCTACACACAAGGACAACTGCTTGGGCAATTCCTATTAAGGCCAAAACACAGCTGTCCCCGTGGGATTTTTGTGATGATCTCAGAACATTTACTTATCTCTGCATTTTCTTCAGTTTCTACAGCCAAACTCACTCCTGCATTTAAGGCAAAGTAGAACAGCAATTTGGAAGAGCCAGTGCCAAAGTTGCCAATCATACTAATGATATACACAAAGAACTCAAAGTCTGAAGCTGTATAATGCCCTGAAAAGCAGTTCTTACAGGGACCTGCCTCACTTAGCTATCTACCCACATCCCAAACTGTGGAAGTCAGATACATGAAGGAGTTTCTGCAAGGGATGTGGATTTTTATTACTTCAACCATTCTCAATCCTTTTGACCTGACGGACCTCTTTTTAGAATCTTCCATGACACAAAGTAAGAGAGAAAGATACAAACCTAGACTTACAGCTTTCTTCATCTATTTATTATCTGTTGTTACTTAAAGTCAAGAGACAAGAAAAATATGAAAGGTTTTTAAAAAGTTAGTGCTAAAAGTCTTCTAAAGCTGCTAGGATACCTAAAATCCCCAGTAAATGTGACAAGACAAAAGAACTGTCAGTTTCCAAAAGTGAACCACGCCACAAGACAGATCTGAAGTGGACTTGGGTTGCTCTGTACATAGAACGTACTTTATGCTGGTTGTAGAAGTTTTTATGCTATCTTAAAATTGATGAGAGCAGCTATTTCTTGAATAGCTCACACCATCTGGCAAAAGCCTTAGTACATTGTCAATGGTCCATTTTTTTTTTTAATCATAACAATTGAGATGCACTTAATACAGTACACTTCTCTATGCATGACAGCCTCTGTCATGGCTGACAAACTGAAGACTGAATAGGGCTTCTCTTGACATTAGAACATGAACTCCCTACAGCTTAAGGCATTTTTCCCCCAGCAAACTAGTTATCTCATTAGGGAGAACAGCAAATAGATCAAACTTTATCTCGAAGTATTGCGTACCCCATAGCACCACCATAGCAGGCTACGGAGCCTCAAATTCCACAATTTCATCCATTTCAAAACATAGGCTCTAAGACTCTCATTTCAGGCTTATTTAGGGAAGGGGGAAACATAAGTCTCAAAACATTTCACTACATATCATCTCTTAATGATTTTGTTTTTCATTTAAAAAACTACAGGAAAACTATATTACTCCACTCATTAGTACCTCAGTGTAGCATCTGCACCTACGTGAGTATCCATTTCTCCTCTTAAAAGTATTTAAAATGACAAACATACCTTATTTCTGCATTGCCATTTGTCCTGGATTTCACGCAAAGGCCTTTTGAGCCTGTTATAGTCATTCTTCCTGATTAAAAGGTAAACGGGTCTGAATTTTCTGCTTATCAGCCACAAATGTTGACAACATACATTCCAGACAGTCACATGTTCACTTTTAGCCTGTCACCTGCACGCTGAACTTTACATCCTGCTTGAGCTTTGGCCTGAAAAAGTTTCAGACACCAACGGAATGCAAATCTATTGCCCCAGATTTGCTTAGAATACTTTTCTGTTTCACTGGAAAAGCAGGTTAGTTTCTCTGGGCACTGTGAAAATAAGGAAAATACATTGCAATCTGGGGATTGCTTCATCGGGTTACCACTGTATTTTTTTTCTTATTTTTAGGAAATCCACGTCTGTGTGTAGTTTTTCACTGAGCACTAACTTCTAGTTCAATGGAGAATTAAAAAAACAAACAAAAATCCTCCACTATTACGGCAGTACCACCACCCTCAAGTGTTACCCCATGGAGACAGAACGGTCTAGCTGTTACTCCCTTCCCCCACCAAATTGGTTATTTTCTCCAGTGCCGTCTGAAAAAATAACTGAAAACACACATTACCGCAATACAAATGCAATGTAGGGCACTAAAATGTTTAAAATTAACAAAGTTTATATACTCCACAAGCTGTATGAAAGCCCATTAAGATCTCTTTGCCAATTCTGTACTTCCATAGCAAACTGCTGACTACTGCCACTGTTGATAGAACTAAAAACTCCATTTGCAGAACACCAAAGGTGCTAGCCACATGAACATCTGCTGATACATAACCCATAAAAAACACTCAGCTAAGCAACCCATTACTTTATGAGTCAGAATGTCAAATATTTCAAACAAGATTTTAAATCTGTTTCTAATAGTAAACAGACATGCTGTAACAGCTTTGAAACTGAAAGTAACGGAATGCTTTAAACAATCAGTTACACTTCTCATGTCTCTCCATTCCAGACCTATGAAGAGGCAAGAAACATCCACAAATCCTCTTACAACTGTGGGGAAGGCCAATCTGACTGTCTGGTGTATTCCCTCTTCTCCTACCAATACTGGAGCTGAGGAAGCACAGAGTTACTTGCTTTTCGATCACTGTCCCTCTTTCTCCCACCCAGCTGAGGTCCTATGAACATTATAAAATTATATTTATTACTGTTATTTTAGCAATTTTACTTTTTATTCAGTTAAATTTGTGCTAAAACACATTTTTTTGTGATTTTTCAGAGCAGCACAAATACAAACCGTTAGTAACGTTCTTGTATTGGCACTGCATTGCCTGGGAAGTTAAAAGGGCAAGGGAGTAGGAAGCAGAGCAGAAGTTCTTCAGCCTCCATCAGGTCCAGGTCATAGAATCATAGAACAGTTTGGGTTGGAAGGGACCTCTAAAGGTCATCTAGTCCAACCCCCCTGCAATAAGCAGGGACATCTTCAACTAGAGCAGGTTGCTCAGAGCCCCGTCCAACCTGACCTTGAATGTTTCCAGGCATGGGGCATCTACCACCTCTCTGGGCAACCTCTTCCAGTGTTTCACCACCCTCAGCGTCAAAAATTTCTTCCTTCTATCTAGTCTAAATCTACCCCCCTTTAGTTTAAAGCCATTCCCCCTTGTCCTGTCGCAACAGGCCCTGCTAAAAAGTTTGCCGCCATCTTTTTTATAAGCCCCCTTTAAGTACTGACAGGCTGCAATAAGGTCTCCCTGGAGCCCTTCTCTTCTCCAGGCTGAACAACCCCAACTCTCTCAGCCTTTCTTCATAGGAGAGGTGTTCCAGCCCCCTGATCATTTTTGTGACCCTCCTCTGGACCCGCTCCATCAGGTCCATGTCTTTCTTATGCTGGGGGCTCCAGAGCTGGACACAGTACTCCAGGTGGGGTCTCACCAGAGCAGAGTAGAGGGGCAGAATCACCTCCCTCGACCTGCTGGCCACGCTGCTTTTGATGTAGCCCAGGATACGATTGGCTTTCTGGGCTGCGAGCGCACATTGCCGGCTCATGTCCAGCTTTTCATCCACCAGTCCCCCCAAGTCCTTCTCGGCAGGGCTGCTTTCAATCCCTTCATCCCCCAGCCTATATTGATACCGGGGATTGCCTGGAGCATAGCATCTCTCTTCCTTTTCAGCAATAACTTTTAAACCATTTTGGTTTCAAAATCCATCAGCCTCTGAAAACACTAAAAGAACATACATTTGGCCTTTCAGGCCAAGAACTGAAATGACCAACTATGCGTCTTCCCAGCCTCATCAGGAGAGTCCAGCTGAGTATGGATATGCAACAAAACTTTACTCACTCCCAAGAATTAGCATCAGCGTTTCCTACATTCATTACTCTGTGCTCTTCCCAATCCTACTGTTTGGGCTGCTTTGGAAACAAAGGGATTAGGACCAGATTTTAAAAGGGAAAAATTTTCTCAGCATGCCAATTCACACACCTGTCATTCTCATGCCACAGAAAAAGGCGAGAGCTTCAGAGTGAAGAAAGAGAGAGAGAATATGAGAATACTCCCGCACAGGAATACTTGTGTAAAAAGAAATTCGGGCCATTTGTGCAAAAGACAATGACGGAAGAAATCCTTTTCACATGGTGAGGAGTGGCTTCAGAAATCTAGATGAAGCATTTCCAGCAAGATAATTTGTCTTACAGTCTTAATCATGACTAACTGATAATGCCTAAGTGACAGAGAAAGATGAAACTCTTGGAACAAAAGGAAAAAAAAATACTGCATTCTGTGTATGAGCACATTTGCTTTACTTGTGATAATTTAAAAAAAATAAACAAGTATCCTGGGAGACAGACTAGAAATAATGTTCTGTAGATACATGAACAAATAATCCTTTCCCAGCATGAAATGCACTCAATCTTAATGGCTTAATTCTTTGATTAAAATCCGTATTTCAGAAATAATCAGACTTAGATGGCCATTAGTTCCAAGCCAGCATGGTTAACCCTCACCCTTATTGCGTATTTGGGGAGGGGGAGGTGGGAGGTAATACTTCAAACAGGTGTTGACATCTTTGGAGTCATTCCCATCTGCAGGCTGCATGATATCACATATCTCTAGCACCACTATGTCCTTTCTGGTTATTGCTCAAGTAATAACTAGCTCTCTTCCCTTGGCTTGCATAAAGAATGTGTTACCAATACTTAGATGAAGTTACTGTTTATTAATTCATACACAGACATTTGCACATTCTTGGCAGTTTCAAACATTCCTTGCCATATGCTGAAATACTTTTTCCAGCCCAAGTTCTAAAAGAGCTATAACTTTTTGCATTAGACTTATTTAGAAGAAAATGTAGATTGTAAGAAACTTGAGTACTATGTTTTTGCATAAAAACTAAAAAACGTTTTCTACTTAACAGAACAACAAAATCACTGTGAGCACTCCCCCCCATTGCTATAGGCAAGAAAAGAGTACACTGATATGTAAAGAAAATATTTACAGAAATAGATTTACATTCTACCACACAACATATTACAATAATTCAGATTTAGTTTTCAGTCTGAAAGGTTTCAAAGCACTGCTGAAATCACTAAATATGCAGTAAATCAGTATATGAAACATTTGAAACAGGATATTTACCAAATATTTGCACATACATCAATGACGTTACCAGGTAACATTTTGCCTCTCCTGAGTATGACACACATCAGATTTTCTCTTTTAAGTTTCAGAACGGAAAAAATTGTAAAAAGTCCCAAAACAGACTAAGCTGCAGATAAACCTTTACAAGTCGTTATTTCTGATAAGGAATATACAAATATTCATTATTTTCTTTTCAAGCATTTCATTATTTCAGGAAAATAGAGCACATGTTTATCTACTTATGAAGAAGAGTATGCCAACATGTTGTGTAATATGTCTAAAATAAGTATAATTCGTTTCCATTTTTGAAAGATCACAAAACCTGGAAGTATATTTAGTTGAATTTTAACTAAATGCAGGTCTGTTTACCGCTGTTATTAGTGTACTATTCCAAAAGAGAATGAGATAATTTTGTTGTGAATTATATTATTGCTATGTTTGTCATAACTGATAACATTTTGCAAGTGAGATAGGTCAACCTACCCAAATTCTGTGAAATCTGAATAAAGGTTATATACAGAAATACTTCAAACTTATGCCCTTACTCTAACATTCAAGTAATACCTCCAAATCAATACAGGACCTTTAAAAAGAAAATTTTGCGCCCAGCTTCTTTACATGACCATTACCTTTATACCTTATCTGTTTAATGAAATAATTCTCTCTTACCAATCCCTCTGTTAATTACTTTATGGAAAACTTTTTCCGATGCTTCCTCTAGCTACACTTAAAAAAGCAGATACTTCCAACCCAAATTATTCTATGATTCTATGATTCATAGCACTTACATTTATACATTAGTGTTTGTTAAATTAATACAGTGTATCATATTTAAATCAGTGAAAAGCAACGCAGCTGGAAATTCTAGCAACAGATCATAATGTGAAATGGAAAAGGGACACCATGCATAACATTAGACACAAAAGGAAAGATGAACTAATGTGATATTCAGCCACTTAGTGCAAAGGAAGGGACTGAAGCCAACAGCTGAAAGAGTCTTAGATAAATGGAACTGAATAAATCGTATTAATGCTTTTGAAGGCTAACATGCAATTTCTGTATACAGTCATGGCTTCCTGTAGAGTAGTCCTCTATTTCCTCTGACAGTATCAAGGTGTGGATAGCCCCCCAAGGGCTAAACTTAACAATATGTCAGTAGACTACCCTGAAATCTTGGAAAACTTAACATATAAAAATACAGGCCCTGCTATTATAACAGGAATACCACCTTTCTTCCATGAGTACTCTAAGCCTAAGGCCATAACACAATCCTGTTTAATCACTTCTGGTCATTGTAGTTTAAAAGGTGGCTCTGTTAAGCATTACTGACCATTACAAGGGTGAAAGAAAATGCCAAAAGCTAATTTCGCCATGTCATTTTAAGAAAAAGATCTAAATCAGCCCTACTCACTGCAAAGCTATTTTAAGCTTCTATTAGTTCTTTGTGCAGAGAAGACTTTCCTACCTCTGCTGTCAGCTACTACAGTGAGCAGTCACAGTCAGCGACCATAGGGTTGACTCCCAGACAAAGCAACCACAGAACATTGGTGCACCCAGGTCCTTGAGCAAAAGCAATCCCACGGATGGGTTTGCCTTTGCCCGAGGCAGGAATAACCCAGACTGTCTTCCCCAACATATTTTTTATGTGCCCTACAGGGACTTTATTCCCATCTACAGTACGTAAAAGTTTTGACTGGGCAGGGATAGCTCGATTGGCAGATCCCCTAGTGTTGACTAACCAGGTGGCCTTTGCTAAATGTGTGTCCCAATGTTTGAACGTCCCGCCACCCATTGCTCTCAGCGTAGTCTTTAACAGTCCATTGTATCGTTCAATTTTCCCGGAGGCTGGTGCATGACAGGGGATGTGATATGCCCACTCAATGCCGTGCTCTTTGGCCCAGGTGTCTATGAGGTTGTTTCGGAAATGAGTCCTGTTGTCTGACTCAATTCTTTCTGGGGTGCCATGTCGCCATAGGACTTGCTTTTCAAGGCCCAGGATAGTGTTCCGGGTGGTGGCATGGGGTACGGGATATGTTTCCAGCCATCCAGTGGTTGCCTCCACCATTGTAAGCACATGTAAGCCTGGTTTAGAAAACTTCTGTGCAAGCTGTGTACACCCCCTTTCCACTAGCTCCAAGGCACTCTCTAGTATTCATAAATAGCTGCTCATATGAAGGACGCTTCTCTGCTGTTTCTTGTGTGCTGTGAATTGCTCTAACATGCTTGGGGAACTCTGAGAGGACCAGATCTTCCAGTTCAGGGCTTCCTTGCATCATCAATTCATTGAAAATGAGCTGGAGCACAGTGGAGAACTGGGTCATACAACTTTCGACTCTGGCTACTGCTCAGAAAACATATCCATCTAATGTTTCAAGTTGGCAAAAATAAACATGAATGCTTACGGAATGACAGCTTTTCTACACTGTCCCAAGCAGGCTCTACTAGTCCATTTTCAATTTAACATGTGTTAATACCACTTGGCAATGGGAAGATTCAGCTATATATAGCTCCATCGTGACTCTCAACAGTTGAGTCCCACAGTCAAACTTACCAGCAGATAAATATACTGGCTTTAACTGGCATTGCATAGAATACATTCTCTTCCCACTCAGCTGCTGCTGAAAAATTCTATTGATACTTTTATAAAAGCATGTTTTCAAGTATATTGAAGTGCCCTGTACTGCAGTCATTTTCTGCCTCTGCTCTGGACAGGTAACTCTGTAAAATGAATCTTAGACAGAAGTGGAATAAAGAGACCAGTGATTATGTTTCAGCAGAGCACCCTAACACATGCTTGAAATAAAACTTTGAAGTAATTTAAAAACTTCACAAACTCCACCAAGTCAGAATTCTGAACTGGGATTTACTGTTTTAATCCAAGTTCCTGTGAAGACACTGGGGAAAAAAAATTCCTGGATTTTAACGCATAATGGAAACAATCTCTTCTGAATGTTAATCATGACCAAATGACAATCAAGAGTCTAAGAAATTTATCCTATTTCTGCTGAAAAGTCTGGTTTTACCACTACAAAAACACAGAAATGAAATGACACAAAGCACAGCATATATCACAAGGCAAATCACATTATTTTAACAAATTGCCTCTACCACACATTCCTCTACTATTTCTTCTGCTCTTTTCCCCTTCCTGTTTCTTCAAATTCAGAACATTTAGAAAGATTTTCAGAATTAGGCTTCCGAGAAAAAACATAATCAGGAAAATACTAATGAGTTTTCAAGAATCAGTATTTTAAGGGTCAGAATATAAAGCTACATGGTGAAGTGGCTTGCTTTAAATATAAATGTTCCACTGGAAGGAAGATCATGTTTTTTGATCCTGGAAACGAGGCTTTCACTCATGTTTAAAATCGTTTTAGGACCGCTGTAAGAACAGTAGGGTTCCTCTTTACTCAGAAAAGGGTTCCATAAAGATGTATAGCATAAAAAAAAAAGAATTAACAGTGTATTAGTTCATTTAGAGTTACGAAATGAAACTGTAACTAAATACATTGTCTCATAGCTCACAGAGTCAGTCAGTTGTTACTGCAGCAGTTAATTTTTAATGCTGAAATTACTACCTGCTTTGTGATATGTCATGTGGCCACTAGCAATACTAAAATATTTAACAAGAAGAATTGAAACTATACACAAAATTGTTTTATATGAACTCTTCATGATACACCCCAGGTATTTTTGTTCTGTTTTTAAGGCTAAAGAATTTACAATCATAAAGCATGTAAAACACTCCAGACATTCGCTTCGAGGCAAAAATTTTTAATACAGTTCTTAAGTAGTCAAAAGTCTATGATTAATGATGCTTTATTCCATTTTAGCTTTGTCAAAAGATTTGTGCAGTTACCACAACTATTAAAACCTCATTCTGTGATACATAGTAATAACCTTTCTAAATTCAGCGCTTTGTCAAACCTATTTCATCTATCTCAAAGCAGTGACAGCACAGTTACTGTGCCCAGTTATACTGTAAACTCAAGAACCTGCTAAGTTCACAGATCCCAGACCACAGAAACACAAAAAGGAGCCTTTGCAAAAAGCACACCTTTAGTTCGACAAATGGTGTGCCTCTTCCTTAGAGGATTGTAGAGGATAAGCACAAAATCCAACTCCACCAAATCACTGAAACACCAAATCACCACCAATGGTTCCATAAAAAAGGAATAAAGCAGATGCTTTCAAAAGAGGAAGCAAGCAAGGTAGTATCGGGTATGAAACACGATGTCTAAAGTTTTCATGCTCTAGGCATACCTAAATTTTCCCACATCTTTGGCATTCACACCTATAGCAGACTGATCAAAAAACATAACAGTTACAATTGTTAAAAAAAAAAAGTATTGAACAAACCACAAACCACAACTTGGTGATATTTCATGTCTGATAAACTCCATAGTTTGGCACTATGGAATTGAAGGAAGGTAAGACTCTAGTGAGCCCAGCTATAGTACCTATAATCATCACAGAAGCTTCCTGACTGATCAGTAATAAGCCAGTGTGCCTCAAAGCTGACCAAAAGGCTAAACTCCACAGTCTTATTTATTTAAACACGAGGTGTAGTAGTTCAGCACACTAAGTGTACCAAAGCTGCAAAGCTACTTGAATTACAGGGCCAAGGGGCAATTTTCTGCAGAAGTTATTTTTCCCATTCTAGTACAATTGAGCTCTAGTTTCTAGATGATACTCCAACACAAAGAAACAATACGAAGAAGGTTCAGTCACTTTCTGTCCTCTAACCTGCAATCCCAAATACTGCTGTGCAGCACAAATAGAACTAGCGGGGATAGCCATACTCTGCCTCAGAGAGCTTTCGGGCCTGCATTAGGTTATGATGATTGCAAACGCAGAAGGAACACATAAGAAAATAATTGGGACTTCTATTCCATACTTCTGCTTAAGCCAAAATGCTAGCTGTTAAATGCTGTTGTTTGATACTATCCAGCAGGAACTAGTCTTGAGCCATCTTTCTGACTCCCCTTTCTGTGGTTTCCATAAAAGCCAGTATAGAGCAGTAGCAAAACACAAATCCAAATTATTTCCGTAAGGCACATTGTTTGTATTCTTGATTAAGGATGGCAGCTGCAATGATTTTTAATACAGTTTTCAAGCACGCATTTAAGCGAAGAAGAATCATAAAATAACACTCTCTTCTTGAGAGGAGCACGCTTATCTGCTTTTAAAATAAATGTCAGATTACTTTTTGTATCTTTAGTTTCTAATGTATTCCTAGTCAGGATAAGCTCCGAGTATTTTGGACCTCACCTATTCCTGTATAATGTTAGAACAAAGCAGTTGCTTTATTCTCTAAAACCAGTGGCTTATTCAGTACATGCTAGAGCAGCCTCCAGCTTCAAAGGAAGGTGCATGAACCCCAAATATAAACAGATGTGGAATTAATCATCCACAAAAGAAAATCCCCCTCCAATCCGACCTATAATAGCTCTAAAAAGAAGCTCAAAAGCATCAGTTCACCATCCACTCCAAAGTTTGTTACAATTCAACTATTGCTACTGATATCAAACATTGTTTTATTTAACATTTCAGTTGAATACAACAATTAAAATATATTCCCAATCTCTGTACTGAATTATTAGCCTACACTTTAAAGAGAATGCTTAGAAGAGACACTTTGTAGCAAATTCCACTTGACAGCATCTGGCATTTTCTATGTAATGATGTTTTACCTGATAGTTACCAGTTGCAACAATTGGGGACCCATATCTCAGGGGTGCCTATGTGAACTCGTGGGGTGCTTGCTCACCAGCGCATGGGCTAGCAGACCGTAGGGAGCTCCACGGGTACACACAAAAGATAAAGCACCCACATGTCCATTAGGAGATGTGTGCAAATAGGGGAACCCACATCCACAGAAGAGGCTGTTTATGCTTGTAACCAACACCAGCTGTGAGAGAGGAAATGTGTGTAACTGTGAGCGTGTATGTATGCATGTTTGTGATTTTAACTTTTTAGAATTAGTTATAGAACTGCATTTAGAAATGTGTAGGTGTTCCTTAACATTTCTTAATCATCTAGTATTCTGGTTTATTTGTTGTATTGCTGATGTTGATCCTAAATATACAGTTCACTGATTTCTAGTTAACGATGTCTTTAATAAATCAGCAAACCGCTTCAGTCTTGATGTGTTTAAACCATGGGAATTAAGCAGGGTTTTTTTATGACACTCATAGACTAATGATTACCAAACTTCGTTTGAGGGTTCCAATGTGAATGGATTCACTGAGCTACAGAGTTCTCATTCTCTATAGCTTACTACCTTGACTATCCCTTTTCATATATCAAGTATCATGTTTCACAGCTCTGGGCTGGAATTAAGGAATTTTCAGTATGGGACATAACTATGAAATACATATTCCATTTCACTGAACTAAGCTGAATTTTATCAGATTTCTTCTCAACTTCCAAGTGAAACTGCTGCTTGTCAGTGGAGAAAGCTCTTCCAAATTTGAAGTCCATGGAAGTTGTGTGCATGCTTACATATTATTTGCATTTTTTAAAAATACAGAAAAGGTCTACAAATACATAGATTACTATCCATTTTCAAATAACAGTCACAGCCACTATGCACTACCCTCCCTGTGCATGTCTTTAGAAGTGCAAAATTCGTCAATACAGAACAGTGCAAAATATTTTAAAAACAGTGATCTCAACATACTGCACTAGACATACTCTATACCACCAATTTCCCTGTTCTGTTGGTTCTGAATCCAGACTGTCCAATTGCTTTATCAAATGAATACTACTCTTGATGCACTAGACAAGGCTTTTAGGACATCAGTAAACTGCAACTCCAAGAGGGAACTGTGGCTTCTGTTTTGGCTGGTTTCCCATGAAGAAGAAGAGATACACATATATAGATTAATACGAGGAGTCAAAACATCAAGCGTTACCTACTTTGCAGAGTTGAAAAACTAGCTTAATTAATATTTCTGCAACAGAGGGGCCAAAAGCCAGACCACCAGATTCAAACTCTTCAACTTGGTGGTTCAAGGCCAACTTTACTGTGAACAACTACTGAAAATTTGTCTTTTATGCATTAAAAATATCATAGAATCATTAAGGTTGGAAAATACCTCTAAGATCATCGAGTCCAACCGTCAACCCAACACCACCATGCCCACTAAACCATGTCCCTAAGCGCCTCATCTACACGTCTTTTAAATACTTCCAGGGATGGTGACTCCACCACTTCCCTGGGCAGCCTGTTCCAATGTTTAACCACTCTTTCAGTAAAGAACTTTTTCCTCACGTCCAATCTAAACCTCCCCTGGCGCAACTTGAGGCCATTTCCTCTCGTCCTATTGCTAGTTACTTGGGAGAAGAGACCGACACCCACCTCACTACAACCTCCTTTCAGCTAGTTGTAGAGCGTGATGAGGTCTCCCCTGAGCCTCCTTTTCTTCAGGCTAAACAAACCCAGTTCCCTCAGCCGCTCCTCATAAGACTTTTCTCCAGACCCTTCACCAGCTTTGTTGCCCTTCTCTGGACACGCTCTAACACCTCAACATCCTTCTTGTAGTGAGGGTCCCAAAACTGAACACAGTATTCAAGGTGTGGCCTCACCAGTGCCGAGTACAAGGGGATGATCACTTCCCTAGTCCTGCTTGACCACACTATTTCTGATACAGGCCAGGATGCCATTGGCCTTCTTGGCCACCTGGGCACGCTGCTGGCTCATGTTCAGCTGACTGTCAACCAGCACCCCCAGGTCCTTTTCCGCCAGGCAGCTTTCCAGCTACTCTTCCCCAAGCCTGTAGCATTGCAAATATCTTTTAGCTATTGCAAAGCTTTGAAAAAGCATTAAAATTTCTGCTAAGGCAGGAATTCAGGAAGAGCTGGCCTGAGGATATGGACTCAAAAATCTAATACTGTAAATCCAAATTAAACATTTCCTCTGCCTTTTGCTTTCAAAACTGGCACCAAATTCTCATTCCTGTCTCTCATATGGTCCCAAACAGCCAGCCATAGACCTGTGCTCTGTGGAGAATGCCAACAAACCAGCAGTTGACAAGTTCAAACAAAAGCAGCTACCTTTCCAAGAACATTAGGTTACAATAGGCACAAGGCAGCTATAGCAGATGATAAACACCGAACCAGAAGCTACAGACACATTTACATAAAAGTAACACACATTGACAAAGCCAGAAGAAAATCCATTCATCTAGAAAACTTTTCTGAAGTTGAGAAAGTGATAGGTAGCTTTTACTCATTAGGAAACCACCATTCGCTTGCAGTGACAGACTTGGTGAAGAGGAGTGTTCTGGCAGGACCTGCTGTTTCTCTTCCTTTACATCCAATGGATCTCTTTTAAGGTCTGTCTGAAGATCTGCTCCTCACCTCGTAAGCCTCAGTCTTTTCCAATATAGTCAAATGTTTATTCCTCATCTATCCCGATATGAATGTCTCACATTCAGAAGCTAGAGCTCTCCTGCGTTTACTGCCACTACCAGGTGTACAAGATACGTTGGAGATTGATAATATTGATAGTTAAGGTAAAGGAAATGTAGCGAGGAAAAGGATAGGAGAATCATCCAATTTGTATTTGTCCCTTCAACAGACAATGCCACCATATTCCAAATTGGCAGTTTAAAAATGAAGAGTTTTAGAACTAGTTATAAACTTGTTTGTTATCTCCAGCAAAAGACCAACCAAACCAAACCAAACCAACCCACAGAAAAGGTAACTTTTTTGGTAGTTCATTTTTACTATCTTTTGTCTCACCAAGGACAAAATAAGGTCTTTTACCAACTTCTTATACTCCTATATCTGCATTACTCTAGTAATCAGCACAAGAAGTGGTAATATCCTCAGCTTTCTATGATTGCTTACCATCCCCTGCAGTTCTCTAAGTATGCAGATTTCAGTTATTATAAAAATAATTGAAATATTAAAATACTTGAACCAATGCTGTTTGCAAACAAAATGGAAAAGCTATAAATAACTACTCACCAGATTCTCTTCAAACCACTCCCGTATACACACTGCTGTGGCCCCCGGAATTTGATTTCGCAACGCTTCTTTCTCTTGAGGATCCTCTAGCATTTCCAATGCCATCTTTAGATCTTCCAGGAGATGCAAAATTTGAAATGTGCCCAAGTATACTGATGGAGCAGGCGATACAATATCATAACCACCATTAGCATACTCTGTCGCTGACTTTGTACCTAAAACAAGTAAAACCAGAAGAGACAATAATGTTATATAATTCTTTTGTAAGTGACAAAGTAACTGACAAATATGAGTATTTCAGGCTTAGAAATACTTGAGTTAGCCTCTAGATAAATAACGAACACTGAAGAATTAGATGTGAGAGGTATGTACAAGCATATTAAAAAAGAATTTTGAACTAGAAAATATTTGCAATGTCTGTTGAATTACAAACACCAAAACCTTACCACAAATCACCTGTAATTTTCCATAGTTACCATGAGATGTCACTAACTTCTTAGCTACATAGAACTCCCCACACAGAGCAGTGTTAAGCAACGTAAGAAAGATTGATGCAGTCCTTTGACAAGAAAGTTAGATGAAAATAGATCATGTTACCAGAACTAGAAAAATATGTGACCTTGAGCAGGTTTAAAACCCTCCCACAGAGAACAAAACCCAAAAAGTTAGCAATAAAAATGGCTAATGAAACTTCCCTAGCTCTCTAAATTACAAAAAGCTCTCTAAGTTACACCACCTCCCTCCTGCCAGCCCTCCAGCACCAGTATTATTTTCTCAAGAACAGTAAGGACAGCAACAAACATATCTCACTTGATGGAAGAATTATAAATAATACAAATTCTAATATCTCCAAATCTTTTTGTCTTAATACCCTGTGTTTCAATGAGATGCACACTAAAATGAGCTATCTTTTCTCAGTCCTGAATTTCAGACCTTGATTTCATTCAATATCCCTTTGTTTCTTTAAGAACTAGTCAGATGGAAAACTTCTATTTGCTCTACTTTTTACAGTTTTTATTTACAATTCGTTGCCTCATGTACATAACAGATTGTACTCATGTCTTCATTCCTGTTCTCTCTGGCATAAGCAATCACATTTTCCCTCTATTTGACTTCATGGGAGATTTTGTTTTTAGGCTTTTGATCATTCATATTGTACTCTCAATCCTTTTGTTTTGTACCATACTTCACAGATGTATGTTGGATCCACATAGCATACAGTATTCCTTAGAAGACTGTATCATTGATCTACACAAGGGGATTATAAATAATTGCCATACTATTCTTCGTTTTATTCCTGTGTTCAACACCATTTACATCTTAGTTATGAAAGGAACAGAAATCTTCACTGGGCCTTTGAAAACTATTTGCTAAGTTTTTTTCCTGAGCAGATGTATCTAATTTGAAACCCAGATGTGTAAGTAATTCAAATTTTCTTCTTGAATGCATGCTACTTTGCATTAATCAATGTTAGTTTGCCTGCTATGGTTATTTATCTACCATGATTCGGACATTACAAACTATGTTTGAACCCAATGGTTCATTTTACATATAGCCAGACATACAACTAATACCTAAGTACAACTCATGAATACACTGACAGACTAGGTCCTAGTATGCTGAAATGCCTTCTGCACCTAGATTAGCTTTTAACCAAAACGCTAACTGATGATTTAATCCTAATATTGTTTCCCATCTCAATCAGTTTTTGATCCAAGACAATATTTTGTCTCTCATTTTGTGAATGCTTAACTTTACTCAAAGCTTTTGGGAAAATTCTAAATAGTATTACCCAGGTTTTCTTCAACCACTGCTTTAATGACACAAAGAATTCTGTCAGATCAATTATCTTTGCAAAAAATTGTATGGTTTGAATTCTACAGTACGATGTAAGTTTTTTTTGTTTGGCTGTTTTAAACAATGCAAAACCATCCCTAGAAATTTCTAAAGTTTTGCAAGGCTCAGTAGTAGGGATTTTAATTTTTTTAAAGCAACACTTGTTTTAATTACTGGAGTCATGTAGTCAAATTCAGAATATTCCCTGTTTGGTCCTGTTGACTTCCGATGCTTATGAGTTTATTTTCATACCTCAAGTGTGAGATCTCATTTTAATTTCTGGCTAAGACCATGTCCAAGATAAAGTTTCTTCAATATCCGGTGCTACAAAGACTACTACACAAGACAACTTCGCCTCACAAATCAACCTTGTCTTCCTGAATTATTTCCTTTTGAGGAAAGGATCAACTGTTTTGCTGGATTTGAGTATTCTAACCACTAAAAGATATTTTCTTGTATATTTCTATACTCTCAGCTACTTATGCCAGCTTAGTGGTTTCTGCTTGTGTACTTCCTAACGCAGATTAATATTAAACTCTAGCAACTAAAAATAGCAGATTTCCAAATTGTGTAAGAGCCATTTGGATCATATAACCTCTTAAATCTTTTCATTCAGCCAGAGTGGCTCACTACTTACTTTCCAAAAGAGATACGCACACAAACTGAAATCTGGCACTGTCATCTTAAGTAGCATTCATGCCACCTTTAAAGGTGTGGCTTCCTTGGTTATTGTGACATTAGTCGTAATCGAAGGTGAGTCTTGAGGACAGTCCTGTCCTGTGTAGGACATTTGGAAGGTGGTAATGTAATTTTACTGGGAAAGAACATCAGCTTGACGTCTAGTGATTGAGACAAAGTCGATTTAAGAATTTTTAGCATTTTTTTCTTACTGTTCCCTTTCCTGCCTCAAGTTTTCCTCCATTTAAGTTTGCATGAAATAAGAAATAAATTAAAAAAGCCACAAAGAAATATTTTTCTATTCATTGCTAACAAAAAGAGAGGCGACAAATGAAAATCGTCAAAGACATCCTTACGGCAAACTCACGTTCCCTGAACTACCTAACAACACACAAAAGCTGGTATATCTTATGACTTACCCCATACTTATGACTGGGAATTCATTTTGAGCATAAATAGTACAGGATTTTAAACTGCAGAAGACAATAAAGATACTTCAAAATTTTCTTAGCTAATAGTAGTAAACAGACAGCACAGTATTTGTTTGCTTACATGAATAAAGATGTAATGATCTTACAAGTGAACTGTCTGGAAATTCTTATATGCACTAGTTCCATTAAACCTTGAAAGGAAAAACATCACTTTGATTAATACAAACTTAAGTTAAATGAAGGAAATAGAGATTGAAAGGTTCGATTTCATTCATAATTTTAAATCTTTCAACTGAGGTTATTATCCATGAAAGAAATTATTAAAAAAAAAAAGTATCAGTACTATTCAAGATTTGTATTTAGACTTCAAAAAGCAGGCACTGGTGAGAGAAGAATGTACCTATGTCCGATACCATCAGAAAGACAAACAAACAAAACCCCAAACCATACATGTACCCTTATCATGCTGAGAATACAGGGCATAATTCTGAGATGTGCTGAAGATTCCAGCTCTCAGCAATCAAAATTCCACTAGTTTCAAGTCACTGGGATCACAAATATTAAGCAAGGACTTAAAAGTGCTTTGCTTTGCTGGATAGGGGCCAGAGTACTCAACAAAAATTACAAAGCCCTCCCATGAGTAACTCTCTCTATCTGGAACAGGAGTTACCCACAGATCTCAGTGCATCACTAGAAGAATATGACCCTTCACACCTCTCCATCAAATAATACACACATACACTCCTCCTTTGTGAAATTATTTTAAAACTGGTTTGCTATGGGTTGCTACTGTAGTACCTTCTATTCTCCTGGCTGAAATGGAAAATGAAGAATTCCTCTGAACACAACAACTAATGCATTTTATACTAGGTAAAGAAATGCAGAAATGCGGAGTTCAACTCAGCATTTTCATTCAGAAAGCTGCCTGTTTTACTGCTTAAATTCAGTTGAATCACAGGCTTGCTTCTCTTGTTTGCTTTCCATGTAGTTTCATATTAAGTAGGATATATATTGCTCATCAGAAGGACAAGAACACACCCTGAAAAACAGAAGTAAAAGTGTGTAGGAGTAAATAATTATATTTCTTTGCATTAGTTTAAACCTTTACATCATCATGCTGCAAAGCACATTAAGTTTCAGCACCAGACAGTAAGAATTTGGATCTCCTTGCAGATAGATTAAAAAAAAAAAAAAAGATGCCACAGTGCAAACAGAACACTACGTGTTACCAGTATACTCTACCATTAACAGCAATTAATTTGTGTGTAGCTTTATTATAGGTAGCTGAAGTGGGGAAGAACGTGGTTCAAGCACAAGAATTTTATAGATACTCAGGAAAAATGAATGCAGTTTTGAACTCTTGCAAAAAGACTCATTTTGCACAGCCTTCAGCAAATGACAGTCTTCCTGTGCCTCGTTTTTTCCAGGGGTAAACAAGACAGAGGGGAATCTTTTGTCATTATGTTTATATAATACTCAACACCATGGTTTCCTAGTGTACTACTGGAACACAATTAATCATCATTAATGTCCACCTTAGAGGAGTAGGAAAGAAAGGGGAAAAAAAAAAGTATTGGAACTAAGACACTCCAAGCAGCTCAATTCTGGCTTCCACATACAGACAGTGGATGAAGGAGGTTAAACGTTGCTGCACAGTATATGTATGGTAGAAAGAGTAACAAAAGCAATAAAAAAACGAAAACAACTTTTAAGTTACACATTTCCTACACCCTGACCATGCAAGCACATTTTTAGTTCAAAGTTCCTTGCAATTAGCTGAATGGCTTCAAAGAAACGTTCCTTTTGGGCAAATACATAACCTATTCAGAAAACAGCACTACTGGTGGCTTGCAAAAATAAGTTACTAAGCAGAAATAAAGAAAGAAGCAGAGAGCCTTGCCAGTTTGAAAATCCACTCTCCTCAGCTTATATTGTATACACTCATCCATCACCCAACTTTCACCACTCTTAGCAGTAGATACTGTTCCTGATCTCTCACTTTTCCTTACATCTTAACTTCCAATCCCCTGCATTCATCCTTATTATCTCAGTCTTTCTGCTCTAAAACTGGCTGAGTTTTAGAAAAAAATTCCTAGTAATACACAAGTCAACCATCAGTGGTTAAAAAGAGATTTTCCTAAAACTGCTGACTCCTTTAGTCCAAAAAACAGCAAAAAACAACAAAAGCCCCACAACAAAACCCAAAAGCTACTTCTACGCTGGAGTAAGGATGACTTCCTATAAAGCTGAAATAGTCAAGGATAACAGTTTTGATATCTGACCAACAGTGGTTAGAATAAAGTTATAAACATACATTTTTCTCTGGTCATTCAGTCAATCATTAGACTGCTAGAGATTTTTTTTTTTTACCTGAGTTTTTACTCAATGAGCATATAGGTCGTCCAAGTTCTTCCTCTCTCCTTCAAGACTACAAAGTGTAATTTTCTTTGAAGCACAAGTCTCTCTTTCTCATGAAGATAGCCTTGAAAACGTGAATTTATGTAAACTAGTAGTAAGGTCTGGATGGGACATAATTCAGCCTCCTCGTTCCTAAGCCTTCTGTCAAAGGAGTGACGAGGTAGCTCACAATCCTTTCTTCTAATACGGTAATGCAAAATACATCACAAATGGTGTGTTTTGAATCATAGCTCATATTAGCTTCTCCTCAAATCTCTGCTTTTAGATCTTTAACTACAGGGAACAGTAACTGTTAAGCTGGATTAGCAGGAAGCCCTAGGAAAAAATTTCCAAGCCTCGAATCATTAATGACCACATTCAGATGCAAGTTGCATGCAGCTCGGATGATTTTAAACTGAACTTTATTTACAACCACATGTGGAATCCTGGAGACAATTTTCAAGAACTGTCTATAATTTCTTATGCAAATTATCTACGTAATTACTCAACCTTTTTCCTTTTACATGCTTATAGACTCTAAGCTGTGATGTGCAGCACATTAGGTACCGTATACACAACTACAACAAAAAGATCTTTCCTATCCAGAAACACAAGCTAAGCAGCCTTACAGCTGGTGAAAAAAGGAAGATGGATTATGCAGCTATGATGGAGATTTGAGGCCGAGTCTCCATCGCAGAGGAAAAACAGGATCAACACGTTTTATTAAACAAAAACAAACACATGCACCAATTTTCTCTCTTTTTTATTTGTATTTACACACACAAAAAAGAAGTGTATTTAGGGCCAGAGAAACCAGTAGTCTAATTAAAACAGTGTTGTGAGACAACAAATACATCTTCTTAGTACAAAATCCATAATTGTTTGTTGTAAGCAGTAGTAAGCTACTGGTAACATGAATACTGTTTCATGAAAAAAATGATCTCTGAAAGCATAGGGAAAATAAGAGTATTCAGTTTGTGAGGAAATAAAGGCATCTTGTTTTATAAAAATTACACTATTTTGATTTTTAAAAAGACTCTTTCAAGTCAATTTCATTGCCTCCAAGTAGGAAGTTGAGAAGCTATGATTCTGAATTTAAAGAAATCCCATGTTTGATAAAACTTGTTTAAACTTCAGTCTTAGAAACCTGTTCACTAGCCTGTTAAACAACTGGGTGACTCATGTACTGAAAAACAGATCACATCATATAAACCACAAAAGAACCTTTGTGTCTCAGATTTTCAGTCCTATGGGGTTATGGTCATCATGGTTTAACTGTCTTTCTTTGCTACATATTGTACCTGCAGCTATTTACATTTCTATTTCTTTTCCATCCTTTTTCAAAACTTAATACAAATACCTATGATATATGGATTTTGTTTTGCATAAACACAATGCAGTACTGCATTTTTGATAAGTTGATGTCGGTGTCTAGGTCATGACTATTTTTGTTGTTTTATACTGACAGAACTGTTTATCTATAGTCAGAGATAAAGAATTTAAAGTAGCATATTTCAATTGCAAAGATTTCTCCATTTTGAATTAGTTTTAAGTCTTATTTTCAAGAAAACTTCTAATTTCGCTGTTTTGCTGGAAAGGCAGGAACACATGCAAGGGAAGTCAAAGACCAACTTGATCAGTAAATCACTGTTTGACTTGGACCTTCAAAGGACAATTTTGTCTTATACAAAAAAATTTTAAACATCTATTTTTGTAAAAGATCATTAAGTGTTTATAGGAAACAAGTACTCAGCGCTTTCAGCTCCGTAAGATTCCGCAGTACTGTCCTGTTTACAAGGGGAATCCGTCAGTACTACAAACAAGATTCAGAGAGTCTTCGCTCTAGATCTTGTGCTCAGACTGCCACTGTCTGTGAGAAAATATACTTAGGATAGTGAGAGTTTGGGAAGCATGTTTTGGGAGAGTAGCCCAAATAGCTATAACGAACGACCTCTTGCAAGGTTAAGCACTCAAAATTGAGGAAATTCCAAACTTCAGGTTGCTCTAGCAACCCTGGGTTAGGAATGAGCAGACAATGCTGCACATGCACAATCAACATGCAAGTTGCCATGATTTTCACATGCTTTTAAAACACAGATCAAAACTGCACCTGAACAGTGCAAGGTCTTAACTTGAAGGCTACAGCATGTGTAAAGCCCCTACAAAATATAGTATCAAACGGCTGTAATAGTTATTCAAGTGTGCACACAGTTTCTGAGGCCACATCTTAGATCTTAACAAACCTAAAGGAAAGACCATAATTTTTCACATCAGCTATCTGAGGATTAAATAATTAGAAAGACAGTGAACTGCTATATTTTTAAAGTTTTAAAAGATTTTAAATTGTTACAGATCTGTTATTGTTGACAATATCTAAGGAATTAACTAGTTAGCTTTTCCGAAGTTGAGATCTGAAGCTAAATATCAGCACCTAACAAGCTATCAGAAGTGTTAGAAAATAAAAATAAATGTGGAACTACACATTATAAACCCTAAATATTTGTGTTAAGTTTTTATATTTTCCCCTTTAATATCCAGGATGGTTAAAGGTCACCATTTTTATCTTTTTTCCCCCTCACAATATTCTTGATACATAATTTTCTGGAACTGTTATGACAGGAAGTTATATATTTCTCTATCAAAGACCTGATTTCAAGTAATTTATTATTTAGTTTCCTTTTTCATATCTCTATTGCTCTAAGATCTATGCATAAATATGCTCTAGCTAAAAGTTTCAAAAAGCCACTATAGTATCTTCTTGTATAGTACAACTTCACAAATGCTCACCTTAATTAATGCATAGCAGTAACAAGATAAAGAACAAGTGCTGTAGATATATTATTTCTTTTGTTCATAAAAAAGCCTAAATTATTGATGGAAAAAGAACAGAAAATAAAAAGGAAACAGACTAATCATAAGTGAAGCACAGCCTATTAACATAATTACAATTTATTTAGAAAATACTAGAAAACCACTGCAGCTGTTGCTGTTCAATTACTCTGATCTATAACAAAAGAAATTGCTCATTATTTAAACTATTCTGTTTCTCTCATCATTATTTCAACTATAGTCTGTGTCAGTTCAGTGCTCTAAAATGAAATTTTACGAAGATCTCTGTATTACAATTATAAAAAGTTATACACCTTTGCTATAGAAACTAAATTTTGAATTTGAAAATACTGTGAACGCTGAATAGGACATAAGTGATAAAAATATAAAGCCATCTGGAAGTCTACAAATTGAAAAGAAAAAATAGAAGCTATTCTCTAGTCATTCTACACAATCACAAGAGGCTCGTACTGCCCATCAGCTGCATGTCACCCAGAGTATAGTTCAAATAAGACCTGCCCCACCCCCCAAAAAAACACACCACAAAAAATAGGATTAAGTGCTCTCCGTCTGGTCTGGACAATTTCAATCCCTTATGAAGCAGAACAGAGTTGTCTATCTACTTTACTTAAAGTGCTGTGAGACTTGTCCTTACGTTCTGAATGAATCCTGTGATGATGTATATGACTATTCATGGGTAAAGGATGAGGTCACTAGGAAATACTTTGATTTCCTATTATTTATGTAGGAACTTAGTGAAAACCTTATTCCACAAAACCTGAAATTCATCTAAAGGGGTTCAAATGAGAGTGTTAGTATTTTTTGTCTACCCCTGCATTCTTAATCCAAGTTCTAATCACTTAACTAGAGGTGACTTAGTAATCTAACACATCCAGGAACACAGCGTAGCTCTGGAACTTGAACTCTATTGTTTTCATAGTAAAATTATGATGGGGCAGAACAATAAAAGAAAAAAAGAAGAAAAAAAAAACCCACAAAAAACCCCACAAACAGGTCCTCCTTCAAATTCTGGCAAGCAGATCCTATGAGGGAAATATATTGAACTGAAATTAAAATCTTGTTCATCTCAAGTATGATTTCCTCTGAAGTCCCCTTTTTCAGCACGGGTGTGGGAAGTGGTTGGGTTTGTAGCACACAGCCAAAGCAATGAACTGAACACAAGCGTTCTGCCACCTCAGGAGAAGGGAATTTAAACATGCATACTTCTAGGACAACTTCTTGACAAACTTTTTCATTATTTATATTTTTTAATCTTTCAGTACTAATACTGAAATATCAGTACACACCCATGTGATAACACATTTAACTTTCTCATTATTTTTCAGTAAGCAATAATTGCAGGAGCTCTGGTTAAAAGGAAACTCAATAATTACACTGATTACTTGGTGCATTTGAAGAGACCGGAGCTGTAGCAGACTATCATATTGTGACAGGAGTTTTTAGATCTTCCAATTATGGTCAGAATTCACAAAAGGAAATAATGGATTTCCAGATTGTTGACAGAGATAAGCAGTTTGATATAAAATAAAAAATATTTTAATTCATTAGGATATATTGCAAAAAAAAAAAATCAAAATCTATAGTCCTATAAAGAATTTTAATAAATGGGTACAAGCTGAATAAAAGGGAAAGTAATGACTTGGTCAAACCTCAGAGGGAAGCAATGCCAAAGTCATGCACCGCAAATAAAGAACGTATAGACAGATCTGACATATGGGCCATTTCTTTAGAGAAAGCCTCTGTTTGGAGTGCAAGTCATTCTAGCTAATGGATAAGTAATGTTCACTGACAATCACATTAGCCCTTTTTGCTATTTTAGTCAAATAAGGCTAATCATTTAGCATGCCTAATTTATATAGCTATGAGGGTGGGTTATCAGTACAGATGTACTGAAGCATAAAAGACTTGGGAACACTGACCTATCTGTCAAATTTGATCAAGCCCAATGAAATTCAATTTGTTAATCTTGCTTCACAATCCTACCCTCATGCACTCTAAACACTAATACATTTTGAATTGCACCGAGATGCACAGTCTACAGTGAGACTTTTTATTTGGATTAATCAGAATCGTGTATGAGCTATGTTAACAGTTGGAGTAAGGGACATGACTTTTAAAATTAGAAGGCTAAAAGTAGGACTGCAAATCTGTAAATATTTGTAATATGTATTTGCATGCCCAGTTCTTACCTTAAAGGACAAGACCACAATCTAATGTTTTAATAACAACTACAATTAATAAAAGAAATCAAGACTGTCTTCTCATTAAACAGAGAGAATGCTGGTTTTGCATGTGTATATATAAACACGTACTCAAGCTTCAAAAATTAGCCAATGCAAATTACACATCTCTGGACCTCTCACTTCTCTAAAATAGCGATTAATGCTCATTTTGTACCTAAAGCTAAGGTTTCTAAGGCCAAGAGAAGAGCATAGCTCTCCTAATACCCACTCAGGCCTCATTCCAAAGGAAACGTCTTTTTTATCAGCTACATAAGTTTCCAACAGTCATGAAGTTTAGCCTTAGCCTTTGAATCTAGCGCTACCTAGAGATACACGGAATCTGGATACAGTGAACTGAAATAGCACAAGCTCTGAACAGTTGATTTTTTGCTGTTTCCAGTCTACTCTAAGAGCAGCTACATTTGCACAGATGATTTGTCCAATATTTGCATAATATGGTATATATAAATCTGCAGTTAGAAGACTCTCAGTCCTGGTTTGTTTCATGACAGTCCTCCAGTCCTCCTTCTGAAGGAGTTTCCTACCTTATTTGTTCTCTCGCCATACAGGACAAGAGAACGTTCCTGTTTTCCAGTCCCTGCCCAAACTGCATACAGAAGCTTACTGGATTGAATTAGAGAAAATCAAACTTGAATAATTACTATGTTCCTCAATTTGAGACAAATTGGGATAATAACTGTATCCAAGTATAGGCTCCAGCAGATATATTTGGTCCTTCAATCATACCAGAATATTCAAGAAACAGTTCTGGAACACATAGAACATTAGCTAGAGGAGAATGACCAGAACAGACTTAATTCAACCTGTCTTAAAACATCTTATCTATTTTTAGTAATGGAAAATAATAAATAAATAAATAAATAAATAAGGCAAAAACCCTTCCCACCCAAGTGAGCTTTTACTTTATGTTATAACTAAAAATAAATAAAGGAATAAAGCAATATGGTTTTTTATTGGTACAGGTAGATTTAATTCTGAAATCATATGGGAAGTATTCAATTAACATTGATGAGACTTGACAGATGCATTGTCTGGGAAATATCTTTGTTCTTTTCCCATTAGATATCTTTATATAAGCCTGTTTTCCATATTATACTGAGTATCAGTGGCCATTAGACTAAAAATGTAAGTACTGTGAAGTCATAAAGTCAACTCTCTTGAAGAGGTTGCCAATTTGCTCATGACCTATCCATGCACTGTGGAAACAAACTCTACATACCACTAGCATGCCTGAACCTTTTTGTTTTAGAGCTTGGGCACCAACACCACTACAAAACAGCTGTGAATGGGATGTGCAATCTGCTGATTCACACAGAATATTTCTTCCATCGTTTGCTTTGCTTCTCTGTATCACTGTCTCCACCATCACAGCAACTAAGTGAGGGGGGTAAAAGCGATGTTGTTTGGAAGCCTGGAACAATTTAATTCTATTCCTTATTTGTCAAGATTAAGCCCTAAAATGTTATGGGCACAAACAATCTGAAAAAGGAGTGGGGAAAAGGAAGAGAATATTAAAAACAAAAAAAAATCAAACCTGGCTTCCAACCTCAATTATTTTTCTAGCATGAAACTAGAAGAAATATGTGATTTTCTTAGGCAGTCATATATTGCCATTTAATCAGTTATGCCACATACTACAAGGCTATCTTCCCATACCATGGAAAAATTACCCAACACTAAACACCTATTGTCTTACCCAGAACTAGCCTCACAACAACCATTTTTCAGAGCTGCTATTCATGGAAATGCTACTGAGTAGCAATGTTATCCTCTCAGCGGAAAAACCATACAGCCTGTAAGTCTGCAAAACTTTTTTGAAGGGAATATGAAATGCCATCTTCAAGTAAAACTGAATTTTTTTCTAAACAAAATATAGCACTGCTCAGATAAGCAAGGCAATAGACCTGTTTGTTGAATACCTGGTCTTTTACTGCTCATAAGAGAAGTATTTGAGAGGACAATTTGAGACAGGTTGGAAGCACAATCTATTAACAGAAAAGATTGAAGCAGATGAAATCCTATGGAATGACAAACCTGAAAATCCTCAAAATCATGACAAGTTTTCTAACTCTTTCCTTCAAATGAAAATGTACCACAAAGCTCTGACAACTCCTGGAACAAAATAAGTGTTCCATAGGATAATTAAAGGAACACGGGCTTCTATGTTACTTTGTCTCTTTCATAGCACTAGCCAGGATCATAACCCAAGGTTTGCAATGGCTAAGAAATTATTTCAGTTCCCTAGTTTATGAATTATGGTTTGGGACTTGCTTTTCTTGTTCCCTCTTTACATATCTAAGGGAAGTCCAATGCTTCCCTGACTATCTGTTTACGTGTTTTGTAAGAGGTGGAAAAGTAAAATCCCAATCAACTTCTGTGGGTCGAAATCTTGTTTGAATAAAGTTTTGCATTCAGAAAAAGAAGGGAGAAGGAAACACATATCTAAATTTTCCTATTTGCCTTGAACTTGTTCCATTGGTGTGAAGAGTTATTTGTGGAGTTATATCTGTCACATATTCACATTTACATTTCTGTATGTCTTAGCAGGCTGTTAAAGCTTGCACATTTAGAATAAAGTGAAGACTCATATGTGAGATGAGATGAGGGGAAAAAAAAAATCTAGAGATTCTTTAAACCAAAAATCCTGGATAATGACTTCCTGCCTAATCATGGCTAGTCTGATGGTAATATTTGAAGCTCCACATTAGTCTCTGGATAGAAAGCTTTACTAGAAGAGCAGGAAGAAGTACAACTGCAGCAAGAAGAGGCTGATGTCATCTTCTTCATCGTTGGGGCGGGGGGCAGGAAGAAGGCACAGCATGGGTGTCACTATTTAAATTTATAAAGCTTTAGTGAATGCTTTCGCATTGTGCACAAGTGAGATCATGGCCCTACCCAGATACTTCTTTTAGGAGCTCATACTGAATGGTGTGTGAGCACAAACCCCAAGGCTACTGAGTCCTAACCACAGAAATTAACTTCTGTTCTTGGATACTGTAATGTTGAGAGAAAATTTTTTTAATTGCCTTACCATGAGAGCACCAAAAGACAGCAAATGCTGTCTTGCATCATAGGCCTTTCCAGTGGATAGCTGTGTAAAAAGAAATTCATACCTCCACTCCTGGATATAAATGTCAACAAAAAGATGTGCACTCTAACTCACTAGGCCGTGAAGGTAATTAATAGCTAAGCTATTTTAAATATATACATAATAAAGAAAATTATGTATATTTTTATATATACACATATTTATGTATGTCTACATATGTGTGTAAAATACAGATATATACTATCCAGCTAACTGGAAGCCTTGGTGAAAACTTTTTTCAAAGACACACTGAAATAAAAAACTAACACATACAATATGGAATGCTACCACATGAATTAGGATGTGTTTAAGTTACCATATAGCATTAGAGAAAAGTAAATCTCTCTTACTTCAATATTCACGTCTGAGGTGGAATTGCAGGTTTTCTTCCTTTATTTTACTTTAAATTTTCTTCACATAACTGTTGAACCAGAGAAATCTGTGTGCCACAGAGAACTTGACAAATTGAGAATAATAATTAAAAAGTAAAAAAAAAAAAACCCCACCAGGAAAATTGCAGGAGGGAAAAAGACAAACACAGTTAAATCTCAAAATAGTTTGGTGTAAAAATAAAGCATTATTATACCTGCAATGATGTCATCCATCTGCTCCAAAGCTGCCTCCAGCATATGACTAGCATCAGAAGCCATCATCTATGATTTCTTCAGACGTTTACTCTTTCTACTGAAAAGACAGATGAAACCATGTGTATTACACTAAACCAGACCTGATAGAAAAATGTATGTCACCGTTACATCATAAATTAATTAAGCCACACAAGCAAAAATCCACACAAGCAAAAATACAGCCTAGTGATATGAAAACAAAAAAAATTTTCTATTCTTGATAGATGATTTGCGATTTCTAAGGTTTTCATTCGTTGTTGATTTTTATTTATTTTCTTTTTAAAGAGATTTTACTAAAACAAGGAAATGCAGATGGAAACAAAACCAAACAATCTCAAATACTGGAAGCTTGAGATTCCCCTACCCCTCATCCCTAACAACGGTTTCCTAGATTCAAAGTTCAGTGCATTTCAACCTTCTGCACTGTGGGGAAAAAGAGGATTGACTAAGTTTCAATGAAGGAATGAACACAGGGTGAACAACATGCTTAACCTATAAGCAGAACTCTGTAGGAGCTCTGCTTTTTGATTGCTGCCTTAAGAGTAAAGACAGTTCTGAAATAATTTTTATTCCTCCTTTCTATATCCCCATTCAACCTTTCTACCTCTTCTTTCATGACACTGAAAATACAGTTCTTTCTGTTCCAATAACCAAAATGCCCCCAAGTATGAAGTTTCTGCTGCCTCTTTAACACAGGATTAGACATTCATGTTACCATCTGACATTAAGGATAACAAACAAAATGTTCCAAAATTAGTCTCTACTTGTGAGTTGGTGTTGCTGGACTCTTAGTCAAGTAGCAGTCACTATTGTCAACAGATGACATTTCAAAGGGGAAAAGAATTTACGCGGTCCATTTCACTGCCAGTGAGAAAATTCTCTCTGAAATAAGGCCCTTTTGCACATCACTTCATCGCTGAAGTATGAAACCAGTGCCCACACAGTGATGAACAGGGATCGTACTTACACATAATTTTTGCAGTGCTCTTACACACAACTCAAAATACTGACAAAGCATTTAAAGGGTCATAGAATTTTGATTTCTCTTCCATGAAGGGTGCAATTCAGTCCTTTGACATTCAATCTTCTGATACAGCAAGTTTTTAAATCTGTGATTCAAAACTGTTCAATTTTGACAGCTTTCTAAGCATCACAAAAGACAACTGTCTGACAATGGCTAGAGGTATCCTTCAAATGACGCAGGTTGTAGACAAGTGTATAGGCAATGGTCATATGTTTGTTGTGGCAAATTATTCCAATGCCACTGAAATTACACTAATCTGTATTTATCATGTGATTACCTATGCTAAGAATTCAATTATTTTGAATTTAAATAAATATTACAATAATCTCCAATGGCAATTCACATAGATGAAAATATTTTTGTACTGTGTTCATCCAGTGACAGTTCAGACACCGGCCACCATGACCAACTGCATGACTGGTAGCTAAACCAACCACATTTACTTTCTCAGTTGGAGCCTGCCTAAACACTAGAATGTAGAATCAGCAGCCAGAGGATAAAGTCAGCTATAAAATAAAAGCTGACCCATTTTATGTCTCAGACGGACCGTCGGGGGGAAAAAAAAAAAAAAATCCCTAAAAGTACACTTAAGTCTGACTCCAAATTACTGCATCATAAGAAACATTCAATCTCAGTAATAAGTGCAGTACAATGGAAAATTTTTACTAACGAGTCAAAATTATTTCCTTCCCTTCCAAACCAAGACTCCCAAGATGCAGGCTTTTCTCCATGGTGCTGGTGAAATATACACAAAGAAAGCTAATTTATTAATAACCTCTGTGTTATCAGTAAGGTGTGTGTCCTATGTCCATTCCAGTCAATGTATACAACACCACTATCTAGAGGGAGAGATGCAAGAATAAGAGTCAGAAACTACTATGTTCTAATTTGAGCTCTGCCATTTATAGCTTGTCATAATGGGTAAGCCATTATTTAACTTCAGATCAAATTGATCTGAAGAGCAATATGAGAATGCCTTATCAGAAAACGGAAGAAAAATCTTTAGTGTCACGCAAGGCAAAGATTAATGGTTGGTTTTGGTCTCTCCATTTTTGTCAAAATAATAATTTAAGTATGAACAATGCTAAATGTAACAATTTCACCAAAATGCATCTGACCCAAATATTTCATTTAATGGTATTGGAAATAACACAAATTATGCTCAGAATAATCTGGGAAGTCATTAAGTCAGCTCATATAAACTTAAAATTTCAGAATGCTTGCACATGTGAACTTTACAGACACTCCCTCTGATTCTGTTGATTCAATTTGTTGGTTTTGATAGATTTCCATCTTCTGTTGTCACATTTACTTGCCAGTAGCTTTGTAGGTTCACTGAAAACTTTAGAAATACCCGATTCTCAACTGCAATGAGCCTCCTTCCTTGCAATATTTGCCCTAGTTCAAAGCAACCCTAACATCGGTAATAACCACCTCAGTGAAAGGAAATCCACCTACAGTAAGCAGCTGCCAAAGAGGCAACTAGGCTACCTTGCTCCTTTGGCAGATGTGGCCACCAGCCACTCCCCCAGAAATCTATGGCCACCAGCTGTGTTGGTAAATCAGGACAGCAGACTGGCTCAAAATTAGAAGGGAGAAAAAGAGTGAAAAATACTAAAAATAGCATAGAGTTTCTATTGCTAGATCACACTGCATGCTCTATTTGTGCTGTAAGCTACTGCTCCGCATGCTTAAAGCAGCTAGAGCAATACACAGTTGTTATTAACAAGAAATGCAGGACTACTATTTCTTCTAAACATCAAATATAGTATTTGACCATCTGTAGTGAAAAAGGTACAGGAAATGCTGATACATTACAAACTTGAAATTTTACTTATAGAAAAACCTTCAATCAAGACCTTGGCACAGACCAGAAAGTTTTGCTGAAAAATACCAGCAGAACTAAGTCTTCTATCTCCTCCCAGCCTCCACACTCTGCCTGTTTTCTCACCTGTATTCACAGTGTATTTGCTCCTTAACCACATTAAGCTAGAGTAAGACCTGCCGATCAAACAACGATTTATTAATAAAAGCAAGGTTCTTTGCTCCAGAGCAATAATGTAATATTACTTGCTTGACATCTTTTTCTAGATAGACCTGTTGCTTGTGCTTCAGGCAAGTCTTACTTTCCCAGACACTCCCTTCTTACAGTTTGACTGTTCTGAGCTATTATGACAATAGCTTGTTAGATTTCCTATGCTTTCAGTTACCATTTCTGATCTAGTTCTACAGAAATACCTGCAATTGGGGATACTTTTTTTATTAGTATTAACTAACAAGACACCTGTATCAATCTGAAGGCATGCTGAGTGCCTCAAACAGGATCCATCTATTTGCTGGTATTTTAATTGCAATTCCTTTTACAGTTTTCATTCCTGAATGACATCAACAGATGCAGAACACCATGACTTACCTACCTATATAAAAATATACATATATTTTGAAAAATAAGTTTTTTTCAGCTTTGGTAAGGACCGAACAAAAACTATCTCTAACATTACAGTACAAGCTTTAATATTAGCAAACTCTAACCTTCAGCATTTATTAGATTAATTTATATACCAGCAAAATACAAGAACCAATCTACTCACCTTTTCAGGTCCCTAAGAAGAAAAGAATTTACTTTTTTGCCTGATCAGTAAAAATTGCTCACTATTAATAGCCAAAGTTCTACTGTTAAGCAGACGTAAGTCTAAATTATTATCATCCCTTCTAAGCCGCATGCTCATACTAATTTAGAGCCCAGCCCACAGATAAAGATATTGCAACCCTGTTTGTTGTAATTACCTAAGTAATAAGATCTTCCAGGAAGTGCAGACAGAGCAAACTGGTCTGAATGCCCTAAATTTATTTTGCTAAGCTAGCTTTACCCTATAAATCCCAATCTGAGATTTGCATTTCAAATAAAATGAAAAATCTCTGGTAGAACATTGTGCTTAAAGTCAATATCCCTTGCAAATTTCTTAACCTACTTTCTGTATGTAAAACTATAGCTTACTGTGTCCAAAAAGAACATAATATTTAGCAGACGTATTCACTGTGAGCAAGATGTTCTTCAGAATTATGAAAAGCCTTAATTAAATTTGAATCTTTCATGGCTGCCTTGAACCAGCAGCTGTCCAGAGATAAGAATGTGAACATTTAGGCAACTCGTAAGTCAGATGTTTTTCCAAGGTTGCTCCTAACAATGAGGTCGCCAACTTTATCAGTTATGGAGAGGGGTGTGGTTTTTGACAAGAACTCTTGAAATCCAGATCTCGCCTTAATATCAATACTTTGGGTGACCTACAAATTCCTCTTACATTTAGAAGACACAGCTCGTAATTAACTACCACCACCTTTTTTTCCTGGGATGAATACATAGATGTTCGTAAACTGTTTAAAGATTCAAATTCAAGTATCACATTGCTTTGTACTTAATGGTATAATGAAATATCAAGTGGCTTGGGTAAGCTTCAGAAGTCCTCCACGCTTTTTTCAGCTGCAAGATGACTCCTGAGCTGGAATGAAGAAATGTGCACAATTTCCACCCCCACCATTTCCCACCTTGCTTCTCTCCCAGCCACATGCTGTATTGTATCCAGTCACCCCACAGGAACACAACTGCTGATTCATCTCTCCAACCTGGCTCAGTAGTTCTCAGGACACCATCAAATACAAAAGTTATAAATACATATTTGGATCCTGGCCTTTTAGAACCTGGCATCCTCTCTAATTAAAGTTAATCCTTAGTCCTAAATAACCATGCACAGCTGCTGAGAACAGAAGAATTCTGATGATCACTAGAACGACTGCCCAAGGAACACTACTTATACAGCATCCTCCAGGACTATCCAGCCAGAAATCCTGTTCATCTGATTATAGCTTAAATTTAATTTATTTGTTAATACAGACACTACTTGCTCTATTTCCCCTTCTGATGCTTCATCGGAATAGGCAGACGGGTAAACAGAACCCTTCCTTCTTCGATTACCCTTTATGTAATAAATAAAAACAAGACTATATAGGGTTTTTTAAGAATAACTCGAATGGGAATTAAAAAAAAAAAATATTTTCAGCTAGAAAGTGTAAAGGGTCCATACTAAGGGTGAGGGGGAAGCTCTAGAGAGAAATATAGATTAGCCAAGGTTGAATCAAGACCTGATACTGAACTATTTCAGGTAGACGACAGAAGAACTGGTAAAGTCTCTAGTCAACATATTGCTGGGAGTCCTTATATGAAGGGACATCCTTAGGTGAAGCACAGTACTAGCACAATACCTCCATGATGAAAATGAGCTAAGCTCATTAACTAAATAAGCTAAACTAACTTATGCAGGCGGCTGGGTATTATCCTGGCACTGTAAAACCACCACGTTTGTGTGCTGCTGATAAAAGAGTGACAAGCAGTAAGAACTATGCTGCTTTTAAAAATATTATACTAAATAATTTGATTTAAGATATGAAGGGAACTGAATGTAGTTATATTTACTGCATTATGAAGTAGCAAAGTCAAAGCCTAACATCTGTTTTCAAAAATAAACCCATTAAGTTTGCTAATACGAGCCTGAATTTCAATTTTGGGGGAAGGGAGGGGAAAGGCAAAAAGAAAGCACCCTTAAAAATATGCTAAATGATCTGACTGATACTTTATGATGCTTTAAGAACACAAATCACCTCACAGTAACTCCTCCACAGGACTCATGGATATTAAGTTACAGTTGCTATTGGTACCATAACCGAATTTCCTGACTCATGTTTGTACAAAGTCTCATCCTTACACATAAAAAGCTGACGCTGACAGAATGGCATGTGCAAAGTGAGGTTTCTTCAGCTCCTCTCTATAGCAGTTCTATCAACTGTAGAAAGCCCTTCATTCCTTCAGTGTTGTTTTAAACATTGTACATAAAAGCTTAAAAAAGCACTTCATAATTTAATTTTAAATTATCAGATATTTTAAGTTTTCTCTGTTATACACAGTATAAAGGGAAATGTAGCTTCCGACTTTGCAAATCTTAAAAGCAAAATTGCATTATTTATTATTGCATTAAGTGAAAAAAACCACCCTAATTATTTTAGTTCAGTTGTCATCTAACTAGTTCCAATTTCTCACTAGTTAAAATTTCAAAAAACCCACAATGAATAAATTCTTTGGATTTAAACTTCAACTGAATAAAGCATTACCTGGTAAAATACATGAGAGGAAAGTTTCTGAACCAAACTGTAAACATTTCTGGTCTTAAAATATATGCAAAGATGAATGGCATACAAAAGTCAGATTTGGTACTACAGTTCACATTTAGTTATAAAAGTATTACAATTAAGAAGAATTAAACCCCCAAAATTCTGACATTTAAAATAAACTGTTTTTTTCTTTCCCTTCTAATCTCAGGTATTCACTGGCCTCAAGGTCAGAGCTTCAAACTTTCTTCCATGAAGGTCAACATTTCAACTAGGTCTTCTAAGTGACTTAACTCCAGATCCAATGCCTGGGAAACTGCATCCCTCCCTGCCCCCCCTGCTCCCCTCCCCCCCTCCAAAAAAAACCCCAAACAAAAACATGCAAGACTTGAAAAACTTAAGCTGAGAAATGATATAATGAATGATCCTGTGAAAGTAAATTAATGCTCTAGTAAATTGAAAGGTGAGAAATGGTAATAAAAGTAAACACAGAATTCATGCATGAATGAACTCTGCGCTAGAGTAAAACAGAGGACAAGACCTTGAAAGAAATTGAGAGAGATTAGGTATATATGATTGACAAAAGTATTCAAAGCTATCCTCTATAAAAATCCTAAGAATTTAGACAAACTATACTGCTGGAAAAAACATTCTTTAAAATTTGAGAATTAGGAATAACATTTCTTATGGTTCATAAATAGTTCTCAGGCTTTTTCAAATCTCCCCGAAACAAAGGCTTCTCAGCCTGGCCCACAACTGACGATGAGGCCAGTCCCTTATGGAAAATCCTAGTGTTCAATTTTTGTTTGCCTTTCTGCATTTCAGTAAGTTTTGTAAATGGAAACCATTATTCTTTCCCATTAAGTTGGTATAGAACCAACTCAGCAGAGCAAGCACTACTAATAACTTACTTAATTAATCTATTAAGTACATGTGTATAAATCCCACTAGGGATACAGAAGTGTATATGAGCACTGTGGAACAGAGATTTTGCATTAACTTATGCAGGTACCATTTGGAATATTAGTCTGAAAACACAGATGTTTCACTGAAAGAGGCCAGTGCTTGCACAGGGCCAGAAGATCTGATATCTCAAATTAATGTAAGGAGGTCCAGTTTTCAAATCTGCTCACAATGTCCATTTTCTTCAGTTCCTTGATGTATACAGAGATCATTGTAAAAAGCAGCTGCTTTGCCAACAAAGAGCAAACACTCCTCAGCCAACTGGCTGAGTTTTTAGAATCCATACAGTCCTTGGTCCTAGTGCCTCGACTTCTATTTATTATTGCCTGTAGCGTAATCAAGACAGGTATCCATCAAATTCATATGACTCAGAGGCAGAAAACAGCTATGTATTTTTGGAACTCTTATGACACCATAAGAACAGTCATGCTCGTTCAGACTAAAAGTCTGGCCCAGTGCTCTGTCTCTAATGATGTTCAGTGCAACACAGATGCATAGTGACCAGTCTCCTGCTCTCTCTTTCCCACTCATCAGCAAGCATGAGGCTTTATGAAACACAGACTGGGTAGGAACCATCATGTTTCACAGATGTTGAAGGACCTACCCCCTGTATCTTTATCTGATTTATTTTCAAAACCATTTTGTGTAATTTTTCAGTGAATGCTCTGACATTACAGAAAAAAACAAAACAGTGGTTAATCACTGCTCACTTTTTTATGCCATTATCTTACCAGTCCTATTCTCCTTTCTCCCCTACATCATCCCCGTCTAACTGAAGAGTTGTTATCCTGCAAGTCTCCCCTCAGAGTAAACCCAATCCATACTTTTCAACACACTTGCTGCTCCTCTAGATATTTTTTCTTGTTTTATTGTGGTGGTGTTGAGATGAGATGACCAAGGCTACACGTAGTGTTCAAGTTGCAGGGTATTTCTGACCTTTAGAAAAAGGCCACAAAAGAAATACATGATGACATAGGTGAATATGTGAATGTTTCCACACAGAGTAAAAGCAACAAATCTTTACAGAAATAACTCACTTTGGAGGATTAGAAGAGTGGAGAGCACTAAGTGTTCCTTAAAATGGACAGACACTAAAGTAGGTGAGGATCGGTAGAGGAATTGGCACCAGTGGATACTAGAGATACTCAAGATCTGTTTTTCTGCAACAGAACCTCAGAACAAAGAGGAGGGTTAACAAGCTAGAAAACTGATTTCCTGCCATCAAAAGAGAAAATTTTCATCCACAAGATTTCTAAGGTAAAAAGCTGAGGTCTGGGTTAGACTACAGAGAGAAACAGTCCAACATAGACACAACTAAGAGAGATATTTCTTATGAGTATTTATCATTACAAAATGATCTACTCTTGGGTTACTCAGGTTATAAAGCTCTGTCCTGAATTTGCCTCAACTTTATTAATGTGATATGAAGACTTTTGTGAAGTCTAAACTCAGCTTTAGACATAAGGCTTAAAAACAAATACTAAACAGACAGCTTTTCTGACTTTGTGAAATTTAATTTCATATTAGTATTTTTCCCTCTTTGACACATTTTGTACAGCAATTTATAAATAACTGGAAACATCGTTAGGCTGGTTTAATATGACCCACCCTGCATCTGTGAACACAAACGTGCTGAATTCACACTAAAGGGAACTGACAGTATCAAGTACTTCTGTATAAATTTAAGCTTCAGTAGCTATTTTGAGAAAAGTGTCTATGGGAAACAAAGAAAGGAAAAATATACTTCTGCTAGAAACAGCAAATTCAACATAAGTGAATCTGCTTGGATTAAAAGCATTAAAATAGGAACAACAAATGGATCACTATGAAAAGCACCATATCCCACATTACTCATCACATCAACAAAAATATAAATTTTAACAGCTGTGTCAGTTTAATGCCTATGCTTATAAAAAAAATATTCTTATATTGATTGCTTCCTGAAGATTAATGAAAATATCTTTGGAAAAAGCTGTCTTCAACCTTTTCTCTTTCTCTGCCTAAAAGAATAGGTATAACCAAGAGGCCAAAATTCTCCATGGCAAGTTCAATCCTGACCTAAAATGACACATTTTGTTGATTTTGCTCCTCCGTTATTCAGAACATGGGACATCTGACTCCTTGCAGAACTGGCCAACAAGGAAGCAGCTGTATCAAACATTGTGCCACAGCTGATTTCTAAATCAGAGAATGATATATTCTCCTATCATATTTACTTTCTATACTTGATAGATTAACATAATTTTCTAATTATGAGAAAAAGCATTATACAGAGAGGCAATGTTGCAAGACAGACACAACAGTAACTTGACATCCAAAAGCAACATTTAATGTTTTTAAGAATCACATAGGCGAGAGAAACTTGTGATAACTCCCAGCCGAAGAAACATTACAGGTGGGAAGAAAAATGCGACATCCTTTATTCTTCTTTTTCCAGTGGATCCTAGAAGAAAAGCGAATACCAAGATGACTAGAGACAGATTAAGCACCCACTGAAACCAGAAACTGACTTTAAAGGGAACACAAAGCAGTCCATAATGAACGTGTGACTAGATATATAGGTCTCCTCAACGACCTAGTCTATGGAGGAGCTGTGTTTGCTCACAGAAAAGTATGTTCACCTAGCAAAGGATCTTAACAGAATCACCATACTGAAAACGCACTCAAGAGCTCAGATTTTCTATTTCACATTCATCTATGCACGCTGTTACTGTTTCCACTCTATTGCCACAACTGAAACAAGTAAGTTTCAGGTAACTTTATCCAGTTTTGAGTATTTCGTGCAAACTTTTTACAGGCTTACAAAAGAGTTCTGAAGTGCCCCGCATGCTGCTTCCATAAAGTAGATATATCCGATGGCACAGGATACAAAAGAGATCCTGGAAGTCTACTGTTACATATAGCACCTTCTATTATCAACCATGCTAGGCATTCTCAAATTCTTACCAACCACAAAGCCCATCATGCTGTATCTGCCAACCATTTCAAGGCATTTATTCTCAGTTCTATACAAATGTAAAATGAAGACGTTTCTGTGTCAAATCATGCTATCAAGGGTAAGTCAAATCAATTTAAATTTCTCCTTCTAAATATACATGATATGTAGGACTAAGAAAGAGGTAAGAAAATGCACAGCCACAGTTCTATGCATCAGAATGCCTATTTGAATTTGCAAAACTTAAAAAGTATACATAATTTCCAGAAAGAGACTAATTGCTCAGTAAAACTGGTTCCATAGCCTCCAAAGCCACCATATTCCAGTTTAGTCATTTTGGCTTACACAAAACTTTTGGAAGTTTTGCAAATTAAAAAATGCCTTTCTCAACACCAGCTGAATGCAAGAACTGGACCTAGAAACAGACCCATTCATAAACTCAGTATTCTTCTGGTTTTTACATACATATTTACATCTGAAGTTCAGGATGCTGTCAGCATAATTCATCAATGGGCTATGTATAAAGGATCACTTTTGTCCTCTCTTAATAGTGAATTCCCATTACTTTTAGGGCATGAAAAAAATTATAAGTTAAACCATTATAATGAACCTACATAGGATTTCTCTAGATTCATTTCCAGATAAGTATTTTAATTAACTACTTGAACATGAACAATGATCCAAAAGCATTTGCCAAAAAATAAAACTGTAGCCTAAAATTTGTGCTACTGTGTGTTACTTCAAGTCCAAAGAAAAACTCCTTCATATGATTGAAATAAACAGAAAAACTGCAGTCATTACTGCAAATGTTAGAGTATAACAGTACCTGAAGCAATATATTGTTACAAAGTTATTCAAATTTTGCTGGCTCTGAAATAAATGGATTAGACACCTTTGTACTGACACAGAAGACAAATGAAACAGGATTTTTACATTACTTTAAAGGGCCTGAGTGTCATTACAGCAAGGCCAGAAGTCGTAAAGCACAGTCAGTCCCAAACAGCAATGACACCTGAGGGGATACTGAGTGTCAGGCTTTTACACATCCTGTCTTACTTCAGAGTATTTCATGGTAAGACTCAGAGCAGCTTTTTAGAACTGTTTGAAAGGCTTACTACTCATATTTGGTCCGACTGTGAATAAACCTATGCAGTTTCCTGAGGTAATAACTTAATCATGTATTTTACTGTTTGATAACAATGCCTTTATCGGACCTGTTTATTAAAACAGCCACAAAATGAAATGATTTCAGGCTAATGACTTGCAAAGTCCTTTAATCACTACCAGCTGATTTGTCTTTTTGAAAAATGTCTCAGAAGTTTCTTGCATCTGGGGCCAAGTGACAGTGCATAAAAATCAAAATTAAAAAAACAATAGAAAAATGATTGAACTATTCAAATGACTGTCTATTGGATGAAATTAATTTTTTCTTCTATTTCAGGAGAGAAAAGGGAATCAGAGTTCACTGTCAGTTTCTTCAGTTTATTTCATTTTCTAGAAAATGGATCAAAGTCTGCTCCCATATCAGTGATCATGACATCTTCATACTTTCATACTGAATTTGTAAGTAAAATTTGATTTGCTATTATATACAAGAGAGATTTAGTCCCCTGTGTTTCAGTGGTCTTCAAAAACTCCAAGTGGAAATATTCTAGACAGTTTTATTAATTCCGAAAAAATATATATCCAGTCTTTTCCTACTTGAAAAGAAAAATATGGTCATGTTAACAAACACTGAAATACTGCTCTGTCATGAGGAAATTGTTTCTTCTCTATTAGTCCTTATTGATAAGGGATAGTTTTGCTCCATGACAGAAACAGTACTGTTTGTTAGTTAAGAAAAGCAAATAAAATACATTCACTGTAAAATGGTATTTACAGGCATACTGCCTGGCAAACTAGGCAAGCCGCCTAGCATAGCAGTTTTATCAGTCTCAACTAATTTTGAACCTCTGCTTCTAAGTACCCAAATCTGGGTTTCCAAAGGAAGTGAGCAGCTGCTAGTCCCATTCTTCGCAATTAGTCCCCAGATAATCAGAAGCTTTGATTAAATAAAAAGCTACAAATGACTGGTGAATCCAAACTAAGTTCATTCTAGAGCATGAATTCTCTTTGTACCAAATCATTTACTCTCAACACAAACTCCTCTCCCCGTGTTAAAAAAAAAAAAAAA
>NW_008824186.1:1110697-1117435 GCF_000699105.1 Pygoscelis adeliae
AACTAAGTTCATTCTAGACATGAAATCCCTTTTTACCAAAACATTTTACTCTCAACACAAACCCCTCCCCCCGTGTTAAAAAAAAAAAAAAAAGCAGTCTTCTACAGTCCATCCTTTTGCAAGTAGTTTATGTGAAATGAGAACCAGCTGGGCTTCACAATCTACAGACAAAACTGAAGATGCTACCAAATTTCCTACTCAAAATGGAGAATACAATCAAAGCAAAACAGATTTGGACAACAATTCTTGCAACAGTCTTCTAATCCTTAGCGTAATCTACAACTATTATGAAACGTTGCATGCACTGGACAAAGTATAGGTGAGTAACTATTGTGGACTCTTAAGTGTTTTTCACAACACTACAGTACGTTCTGCAAAGCAGGCAGAACAGATCTTTTTCTTGCACAAAAGCTTGTTATAACAACTCTCCTTTCTTCTAGTAACAAAAGGTTCTAATATGATTTTCCCTTTGTACATATGAAGTTTGCCAGATCAGACCATAAATTGCTCTTTTCAGTTTCAGATAAAATTACCACTTTGGACACATTCAGCTTCCTACATTGAAGAACATTTTATTCAAGAAATATTTAACTAATCATTTATAATGTTTATGACTGAGAGTTTCAGGTTTAATATCATCTGTACTAACACTAAAATACTTTGTATATATACTTTTCATTGCAGAAGACTACTTTCAAGAAAAGAAAACTATTCACTTGACTAGTTTTGATTTTTTTCAGATGTAATGAACACATTCTTTAAGAGAATTACATATCCTACTTTTATTGATATTTTACAACCAGTCTGTGTTTCTGGTCCATATAAGTAGCTCTGAATTTTAAGATTTGTTCTTCTTCCCTTCTTTAAACAATTATTTAAGCATGTATTACAAAAGAGCTTGCAACAAACGCTTATCTATGTGTATACGCTTACATAGCACTTGCATAAATGTACCTTAAGTTCAGCTAGAGGAGGTTTTTTTGTTTGTTTGGGATGGTGGTGGTTTTTTGTTTTTTTGTTTGGGTTTTTTTAGTAGTAAGTACATTTAACGCATAGTTAACAGGGTAGCTGGGGTCCAATGTCTGAGTATCTGGGTCGAAGCTATTACCACATTTCCTACAGTCTCACAGTTTCTGAAGTTGTTAATGCATGTCCTGAACACATCTCAAGATCCAGTGACTTGTTTTGCCATTTTTTCTCCTGGTCTGCTGGGTGACCATAAGTCTGCAAGTGAAACTGGTTAGGGAGTGATGGTAAGACCACTGGAAGAAGACCCATGATTATGTGATTTCTCACTTGTACCCTCACTGCAAAGTATATAGAGAGGTTACAATCATAAATAAATCAGAGCACAGCTTCATACCTTAGGTTGGGCATAAAAACTTCAAAAAAAAGGTTTTCCACATGAAAAAAAGGAATGGAATTAATACTAAATTTCAAGTAAGAGCTTATGTTAACTGCATTGTGAAGACCTGCACTTAAACCTAATGAGAACAGTTTTATGAAGCATACGGGAGTGTTATCACAGAATAACTGAGTCACAGAATAGTTGAGGTTGGAAGGCATCTCTTCGGATCACCTACTTCAATTCCTAAGAGCTTGTTTTTATTAGTATGTAGGTTAACATTGGCTGGAATGTCACCAAGGCACTGAATGTATAGGACAAAGATGATTTAACAGAAATTTCATTATGAACTACAGAATGATATAACATTTTAAGTAAAAGACAGAGGAGTCTTATGGAAGAAGATCTTAATACATCCCCTGTCTAATACTGCACGCAGCAAATACCATCCAGGTGAAATGCAAAAACTTTGCTTCCCAGGATAGTTTGTGCTGGCTTTCTATCTATTTAAAATATCGGATTTACCTCCCCAAGGTCTTTGCTAGAGAAATTTTCTTCTCTGGAGTGAAACATGAAAATACTTCCGTTTAGGAGCTGACTGGACTACGTGCATTAGTTTATCATCATCACAGAAACACATTCATAAATCTTACTGCAATGTCATTAGAATAAGATGTTCTGACTATGCGTTATTAAAGCAGATGCTACCATCTGCACTGTATTGTAGTGGGACAAAAATATGATTCACTATACTCGAGACACTTGGCAAAGATTTTCCCCTGTCAAACTAAGGCTTCTGAAATGAACTTTGGGTTGAAAATAGCGCAAATTGGAAACAAAATGACTTCTTTGTATGAGCAGTACAGACAGAAACAAGAAGGCATCTCCAGCTAAGTCACCTCTGAATGTGGAGACCAACCAGACTTGTTTTCAGAAGACGATCAAGTAAAACAGCAGTTCCCGTACTGTCAGTGCTTGAAATCCAGATTAGAATTCAGCAGCTTAGATTTACCTTTAGTAATTACTTTAACTGGCATACAATCTGTTGATCTTAAAGAGTATGAAGACATAGCCAACAAGTGAATCATTTTCTATGAATATTCATACATGTTACATCGTTGCTCTAATGAAAACAAGACTCGAAGTCAGCATTTGATAAGCAACACTTCTAAGAGAACCAGACTTTGGACCTGTCTTCTTCCGTTCAGCATGTCTTGACTTTGAGCATTCAGTCTTATTTCACCCCTTCAGCCTAATTCAAGATTTTGCTGAAGGCGAATCAGGCCTGCTGATCTGTTTTCTCCAAATTCACATCTGCTTCAGGAAACCATCATCAACTTAGCACCATGTCCTTGGGTGATATGCAAAAGACCTCTCCTACAATCAGCAGTTCACGCTCTGTCATTGCAACTTTTTGGAAGTCAGATCCATCATTTACCATTGCAGGCACATTGTCTGCCACATACTATCTGGTCACCATCAGGTTTCTTATCTTTTCCACTCTCTAAACCACAAAGCACTCTGTTTTTCCCTGTATTCAATTCTCAACTTTTATCTTCAGTTACTTCAGGTTTTACCCGGAAAATTCAGCTAAACAGATGAACACACATTTTTATGTGGCTATAAAATAAATATAAGAATATATTTTATATATCACATGCACAGAGTTGAGAAAAACACTGATGGCTCCCTGTTAGTTTGTTGATCATCTGGCAGAGAAATGATGTCCTGTCTTATGCCTGTGAAGATACTAAATTTTCCTCTTTGATCAGTAGGAAATATATAGCTCTTTCCCCTCAGCAGCTTTGGGTTACAGGTCTTCCAGACATACTAGTAAGCTACACAATATTCATAACAACCTTGCTTTACAGGTTGTCAAATTAGAGTTTAAAATCCAGGTCATGCTTACAGTCCTTTAAAGCACTACATTGTAACTTGGCAGATGCACAGTATAAACATAAAATCCACAAATTGACCTAGACTGGCAACAGTGCCATTAGGATTTACTTTTTGTGTTTCTTTCAGAAAGGAATTATCTTTGTAATTTAAATTCTTTGTTCTTTGCATCAATGAATTGCCAAATAAGAGCAAAGTGCTATTGGGAAATGGTTTTATAGCAAATAAACACATGAAGATGCAGGGAAACAAAAGCGGCAACTGTAATGTCACAAGGTCACAAGAGATTTGAAATAAAAATATTGTGCTAAAACATACAGGCAGAGGCATCTAGCTACAAAAAAGTACCTTTATTTTGTTGCTTAACGTGCATCTATTTAAGAGAAGAACAACTATAAAATACTGTAAAGGGGTGGCGGAAATTCAAGCTGTCACAGTTTATCAAAAACATGTTATCACCTCAGAGCTGGTGCTTAGATCAAGTTAAAGAATAGATTGTCCAAAGGTGGGAATCTTGGTTTCTTCAGCTCTTCAAAGTAACAGGTGAGTCGATAGCACAGAGTAGACAAGAGAAAATGGGAAAATTTAGAGAATTTAAAATAGTTCATGGCTTAAACTTTCCAATTTTTGAGGGATCAAGTTACTGAAGCAAAATGATTTCATACACATCAACTGAACTCTGTTAAATGATCAAGTGTGCCTCCGAGGGCAGCCATTGCTGGCTAAACTTTATTCAGTAGCTTATGAGAATTTCAAGATTATAACTTAAGAAGCTGAATTCACTGAACTCTGAGGATGAGGTGGCAAACTGAGATGATAAACATCTCCACAGGTTTGAATGATTCAACTTCACTAACAGAAAAGTGACTTCTGAAGGGTCTCATCTACTGCCCTAAGCAATGTCGTCTTCTGTTGCATTACTATTTCTATACTACTAGGTATTGCTGGAAAATGCAGAAAAGCCTTGCTTGGTCCAGTATGTTGAATGATAACATGTTTGCATCTATACTGAGTGATCATTATCACAAAACACATTTCCTTACGCATCATTTCTCTGCTTTGATAAACACTAAATCCTCTGAGTCATCCTATGGACATCTAAAATAAGAAGATGGTTGCATCCTAGTCCTGTAAATATCTTTTTTGGGGGGAGGGGGGGAAGGGGGATTTTTTGCTAACTAGCAAAGCCGCACTGAGGCTCTGCATTACCTGTATGAGCATAGTCTTTGCTAATCTTACCAGGTCAAGGTCCTCATTTGTTTGAGCTGAAAGGCTCAAAACAAATCCCTAGCTGTGGGGAAAATGAACTAAGTTTCTGGTCTGTCTCTGAATAGTCTAATAAGAGTGAAAGTAGTGTCTAGGGATAAGTGCTTTATAGGTTTTTGTGGGAGTTTGTTTGTTTTGAAGACAGAGAGACCAGAAAGAGGCAAACAGGAAACAAGTTAGGTAAATGAGGGCTAGAAGCAGAGCTGCACATGGAAAAAAAGAGGTGGGTCATTATCTTTTGTTCTTTTTCATTTTCCCGTGTTTTGCACTCATAGCACATTCTCCCTCTGCCTTTCCCCCTTGTTTGCTGACCCTATCAAAGTGTTCAGGGAAGGTGATTCTTAAGGTCTTCACTTACTCTTTTCCATCTGTTTTCTTCCCATCCTCCATTCAAACACACTCTACCACATTAAGTCACATTATGCTACCTTAGAGCCTGCACAGACAGTCTAGAGTAACAGAGAGACTCAGTGTAACAGAAGCATGACGGAGGAAGCAGGGAGAATTGATTCAAGAACCCAGAAAGCACTCCTCTAGTCTATGCCTACACGATGTAGCCTCTCTTTGCTTACAAACACACACACACACCCCCCAATCACATTTCCACACTGCTGGTACCACATTAACAAAGATGAAGTGAGATCAGATACAGTAGGAGTGAGGGGAAGATAGTGCTTATTATCCCATCTCTACTTATTCCTTCCCTACTTCCTTCCTGTCCTCCCTGCTTCTAGCATAGTCCTCATATGGATGGGGTTGCTGGAGTGAAATCAAGATGGTAGCAGCAGTGCCCTCTGCCACCATTCCTCTAATTCCTCAACTTCCTGGGACAGGAGATGAAAGCAGCAAGGGAACACGGAACAATGCTCCCAGCCCAATTCCTACCATGCTTCAGCCACACAGATTAATCAGTTTCTGCCCCCTCCCTTTAATTTGGCACTTTTCATAGGGCAGAGTCCCAGAGGTATGATAGATAAACTGCTATGTGTTTTGCCAAGACACTTGATTATTACCTGGCTTAGGTAAATAAAGCATTTAAGTTTTCAAAAGCGATGCTAACATTAGTTTGAAACAGTTACAGGCATATCATGTGTGTCTACAACAGATATAAATATCAGCAGTCAGTGGCAAGATAGTCTTGAGCTATCCCTCAGCTTAAGTCTTGTTACTGGGGACTTGAAATTATTTTATATATTACAAATTATATTATAATTTTTTAATATATTTTTTCCCCTCATATTCTGGTACCAAGCTATACTTGTCCTGAAGACAAACCTAAGGTTCTTTTGAGTTCTCCCTCTGCTCTAACTTACACTGGGTTTCCTTTAGGTTCAAGAGGCCCTTACAATTGCTTCCAACTGGAACTATCAGCAAATGCAGGGTAAAGTCATATAATTTAAAGAAAACTCATATTTGCTTACGTTTGTCCCAATTTGTCCTTTCACTCTCCTGGTATAGTGAGTTCTACTCTAAGCATTTCTCCATTAGGAAGATACAAGGAAGCATAAAGATGTATTGGTTTTAGCTAAGTTCATACAGCAGATCCAAGTCAAAGTCAGGAACACAAGCAAAATAAATCAATAAACCTGGAAAGCTGAAATTCAGCCTTCTTTGTTCTCCCATCTACTCTTTCCACATTTCCATACAAGTTTCAGAATGACACCATTCATGCACCTGTTCACATATTCCTGTTTAAAAAAACCCAAACCCACAGAAAAGTGCCCCTCACTGTTCCTCCTCCTGCCAAAACGCTGCAATTAAAAATCTGAAATTGTAGAAGACCTTTATGACTATGGAAATACAATGTGTTGTACATGCAAATCTTCAAAAGCACACATTGCACTTCACCTATATACAGTCGGATCCGCGGTTACTGACCTACCAAATTAATACTTAACATCTTATTTTGCCCCAAGCAAAACTGAACAAATGATCACACACAAAGTGGTGTGATTCCTTATCCTGCTTGTAAATGTTAAGGGGGAGGTATTTTTATCATAGTAGCACGATAACATGAGTGCTGAACGATGAAACTGGAGATCACTTGACATCTCCTCATGCTCTTACCTCTCTTATCTCTGTACTGGTAAAACAGCCCATAATAGCCAGTTTCATCTTCCAGCTGTTCTTTTCTGAACATCCTTTTAACTATCTGATTTCCCCCACATAACTCTTTTCTTAATTAATTTTCAATTACAGACAAAAAAGGGGGGGAGGGGGGGAGGGGGGGA
>NW_008824186.1:1118041-1118544 GCF_000699105.1 Pygoscelis adeliae
TTTTCTTATTAATGTTTAAATGACAGGCGGGGGCGGGGGGGGGAGGGGGGGAGCACACCTCACTTCCACTTTAGAGAACTCGGCTTGCAACTGGATATCATTACTGACAGGAGAGTTTCTGAATCGACTGTTCTATGTCAATAAAACGGTTTATTTACTGAACTGCGAGTTGAACTCAAGTCTCAAAGCTTTGCTCACTGTGAGAATAAATATTTAACTTACAGGAGCCGCGTCTATTTAAAAGTCTTCTCAACAGTATGGAGTCCTTAACTGTCACAGCAAGGGCAAAGTATTTAAAAAGGAGAAGCAACGGGCATTGTAGTCACATCCGCAGCAGGATTCGTGAAGGATCCCCTTTTAAAAAACGTCCGAAGAGCCCCAGAAACCGCCCGGAGCCTGCGTTCCCCGCTGACCTGCCTCCTGCCCGACGGTGCCCTCGACCGAACCGCCGCGGCGCCTCGGGACAACTCGGCCCGGCGCCCCGCCACCTCACCGCCGAGCCC
>NW_008824186.1:1119063-1132004 GCF_000699105.1 Pygoscelis adeliae
CCCGACAGGAGCCCACGGGGCGCTTCGGGACACCCGCGGTAGGTCTGGCCCGCGCAAAGGCGTGTCCCGCAGAGCCCAGGCAGGGAGCAGTGGGGCTGGCAAGGCAGGTGCGTACCCCCGCTTCCTCACAGCACCGTCAGGGCTCACGCAGCAGCGCCTCAGCGTAGGTGTGCGCACCTGTAGCGGCATAAAAATGCTCGGCACCCACCACCTACCCCTCACGTCAGTGTAAAATCAAGGCTGCGCCAAGGCTCCTGGCTACGGAGCATGGCCCTGTCCCTGACAGGACGGGCAGTGGAGGCGAATCCTGTTTCATGGTTTCTAGTGGGTTCCTGGCTGGCGCCTCGTGACCTCTCCTGCCTTGCAGTACCTCAGTTTCTGCAGCCGCGATGTTCCCTGCAGGAGCTGGCGAGGTCTGGCTGTCCGAGCTGCAGCCTTCTAGCCCTTGGCTCCACGGGAGCCTTTCCCATCGCCTCATTGCAGAGATGGAAACTGGGTGTTGTCAGACCATAAGTGAATTTCAGTGTGAAGGGAAGGGTTTGCAAAACTTGCCCCTCCCCCCCCCCCCCCCCCTTTCTGTTCTTTTTTTTTTCTTTTTTTTTTTTTCAGTGTAAAAAAAAATTTCTGAGTTTATTCTTTGTCTCATTATTACTGGAAGTAGAACAATTGCTTAAAACTATGTTGTTTTAAATAGTGCTACCAGGCATATTTTTGGTGCATATTCCTACATACCAGGGATTTTCTAGCTTAACAAAAATGTTATGTTACTAACTGAGAAAAGCAATACTCTCTTTCTCCAAAAGTTTAAAAATCAGGTATTTTTATACTTAAAGCACTTATCTATTTTAATTCTATTTGTAAAATAATAGCATAGGCCATTTATATTGGTATAAGTGTTATGTCATATTTCTATTGAGTCCTGTTTTAAAAACATTCTCTAATGCTATGTTTATGATTGCAAAAATCTCTCGTACAGGAAGTCTCCAAGGAAGCAAACACATAAAACAAAGACTCGCCCTCAAAAGGTGTAGGTTTTTCTTCTGTCTGTAGAGATTCCAGGATTACTTCTGGAAATATGAAAAGTGCTGCAAGTTTTGGTCACTGGGAGTTTACTGGTCACTTTGAGTGCCTTGCTGATCCAAAATCTGATAAGGGTTTCTGTTGTCTTGTTTTTACTCAAACAGGTCATCCCACACGTGTGATACTGACACAACTCTTTCACAGCATGCATGTGCTGAGGACTTCTGATTATGTCAGTTTTCTAGGGAGTTGGCTAAACAACAGCAAGCATTTAGCAGGGAGTTTCGAGTACTTGTAACACAGAGAATGTAATTAACGCACACTTTTCGCTGTTTGTGGAGTGGTTGTATTTCAACCGCCACTGTTTGCTGTCTTCCCTCTGCGATGATGTTGACTTCCATCTAAATAGCCTAAGCATGCTTAATATGCATGAAGTTTTAATGTAATTCTATTACTTATAATAATTGTCCTCAGTTTTAGACTTTCCTTTTGCCTAGTGTAAGCTTTTACTGTATTTGAAATGTTGAAACATCTTGTTTCCTGTTACCAACTGATGCACTCTCTGACCTTGTAAAGAGTTACGTATGATTTCAGTTTTCTTTTAAGCTTATGCATGAGACCAAGACCATGAATCACATACCAGATATTCCAGATAAAGAATTGGACCTCACTTACAGAGCAAACATGCCTAAGGTGGGAGAGGGAGAAAATGGGAAGTGAAGTAGAACGCCTTTGAAACATCTCTGAACATGCTAAAGAATAATTAAAACTGGCAAGAATCCACAGGCTGTGTATTAATTTGGCTTGCTTTTGAATTTTTCTTGTCTTTCCTCTCAGCTTTGAGGTAGTAATCTTAAATAGGCCACATAGAGGAGTGGTCAAAATTGTAATGGTTGATAACATTTGCATCTTTCGTAATACTGATACCAAAAAGTATTACTATAGCAGTGCTTGTTGCAGTATCGTTAAGCCATTTGGGAAAAGGTCAGTGGAATTTAGAACAGTCTGGGCAAAGCTGGGAGTCTTTTTCAACACCAGCCTGGTTTCCCCTCCTTTTTCCCAACTAGCCTCACTGGTGGTCTAGGGCAGGGGTCTGGGTGACTTTCCACATGATGGAAGCAGCATCTGGGACCTCATTTACTCCTTTATGGCCATGTAGGGTTGTTACCTCCTCTCCTGTTTATTCCTGCGCTGGAATAGTCAAGACCCTGCTGGTACATGCTGTACTCCAGTGTTTTGTTGGGAAAAGCAGTGTCAGCCAGTGCATGGGAAGGCGAGCATGGCCTTGCCCTCGTGCTGTGAAGGGAAAGGACCTGGAACAGAGAGTCTGTACAATTACTGCCACTCCCTTGGGAAGCAAAGGCAGAAGCAGAGGGAGGCTGAGCAGCCCATGCTAAGCATAGAATGCAAACCACTGTCCTGCTACTGCTGCAGTGTTCATGTGTAATCATTTTACCGTTCTATTTCTGTATTGTTTGATATATGGAGCACTGATACTACTATAATATAGTTGTACCACCGGAAAGCAGAGAGAATCCTAATTTTGCGCTACCTTTAGCTTGTTGGTCCTGTCTATCCTGTTTAATATAATTTTAACTGAAGTGGATTAATTCTGCATCTGTCTCTCAGCGTAGTGGGTTTCAGAAGGACTCCCTCAGCTGCCCTGGCCTCTTGGCTAATTACCATTCCAGAAGTCCCCCCCTCCAAAAAAGTGGTTTGTTTCTTTTCTGCAGTAGTGCAGAGACATTACTGTCACAAAGCTGGCATTGTGTTAAGTCTTTGCCTCTCATACAACAATGAAGCTTATTCAGGGAGAGCAGAACCATCCTTCTCAGAAAAGACCCATGAAAAAAACAAGTTAGGAACCTCAAAAGAGAACACTGCTGGACATTGCTTTACTGACCATCTTCATTTCTTCCATCTCGAAAATGAGTGGAAAGTTATCTGTGAGATCCCAGATGTTGCTCTATAACTGTTTATCTCAACTAGATATAACGACCAGGGTATATTTTTACTTTGTTAAAAATTACTGAGCAGAACTGTTCGAGTTTCTCTTCCTCAGTGTCACAATCACATTATGGGTCACGCTGACAATGCTGAGAGGCCCTGTATTTGAGTTCAGGCGATGTTCCTGATCCTGCAAGCATGCCTGAATGGTGCTTAGGCTTATGCATGTTAGTGGTTCTTTCATAGTGCACTGCTTGGTCTGTTGCTGGATTGTACAGAAAAGTGGCAAAATGTTTCATAGTCACTGAAGGATAAGGACCAAAACAGACACTTAGATGAAGGCTCTAAATGGCTATGCTCCCTAAATAGAAGCTCATGGCTGTAAGGCAGGGAAAATCATGTTTTGATACATCAGTGTGCAGTACGTTCCAAATTGATGTTTTATTTGCTGAAAAGTTTTTATAAAGCTTTATTTTTACTGTTTATAAAGGAGAGTAAATTAGCTGCAACTAATGTAGTCTAAATTCAGTCTCAACCATTCTGATTTTTTATTATCAATTTACTCAAGAATTCTCACAAGAGATACCTAAGACCTCATGTCCTTCTTTAGAAAAGCTTTACCCCAAGAAGACTACAGCAAAGGTTAGTCACAGTGTGATTTCACTTTTTTCCCCAGATCACAGTACTCATATTCATAGACTGTACAGACTATGAAACACCAGCTTTAAAACAATGAATAATCATTGTGATGCAGGACTGTGAAAGCTGCAAGTACTGTATAATCTTGTGTTTGTGAAAAAATGATCCATTTAAATACTCAGAGATTTCCTTTCATGTAAATTTGGTTAAATCACCTGTAGAGAGGAAATAATGGATTGGAGAATCCTTCCCCATTGACTCCATACAGCTAATTCATTATGTCTCATTAGAAAGTAGCCTGCCTTATCTTTAACAGAGGTTTGTGGCCAGTCATGTTACCAATTTCCTCTGGTAAGGTAGACAACCTTCTCTTATCCTTTGAAACCTTTTTTTAACATGTTAAAATTTTCTTTTTTTAATGGGTAAGATACAGTTGTGGGGTTTTTTCCCTGTCATTATTTGGTGGAGTTAATGTGAAATATTCAAGATGAGAGTTTAAATAAAGCTATTTTGTCTCTACATAAAATTACACTTGAAATTTTCTTGAAATCTTGCAGAACAGCTACAGCTACTTGGTATTAGAACAGAACTTATTTTTTGCTCTCTCATAGTTCAGAGCATCAACTGTTCTGTAGCACTACACATGATATAAAAGTCTTCTTTTCAGATATCTCTTACTAGGACAGATGAAATACACTTTTTAAAAAATTCCTTAATATGTAGATAGTTTTCTCTGGCAGTACTATACTTGTTGAGCTGTTCTTCCCCCCCCTCCCCCCAGTCTTCTGTTTGTATTCTAGAAGCTTTTATGGACACATGCAGTTCTTATAAAAGTCTTTCAGGAACGTACTGTTACTTTTATTCAGCTTTTTAAAAGACATTTAAAGAAGCCATTGATCTGGCCGCTTGCATGTAACTAATTGGAATTATACCTGAGACAGCTGTAACGATCTAAATTTAGCTAGTGGTGCTACAAGGACATAGCTCCATCTAGTGTTCAGCTTTTAAATCGGGTGCGAGTCATCTTGAGAGTTTTTAGAATGAACGTTCTTGGCTCCCAGGTAAATACTAGCTCCATATATTGAGGCATTTTGTAAATTTTTGGGTTAGCAAGCCTATCATAGTAAATTAAAGCTAATGGAGGGCAGGTGCAGTCTTTTCAGGCAGACACATCTGTTGAAAACATCTGCATCTGCATTTGGTCTAACCATCAGGCAAAGGCCTTCTTGTTGCAGGTTGCAAAATAGAGCCTTTTAAGTTTCTGCATGCTTATGTATAGAGAATACACTACCATATAAGCTGTTATTCCATCTCCTTTACTGAGGCAATTTTGAGTCATGGGACTTGTTTCAGTCAGACTGAACTCATAACATTGGGGGATTTGGCATTTGTCTAAATTTGTTGCATTAAGAAATGGTAGAAAAAATAAATGCTAGAAAGTATCGTGAATTACATAAGACATTATTAAGCTGTTTCTTGACTCAAAAGATATGCATTGTTCTATTATCTTTTCGTGAAAGCTTCTAGCCAGTGTTTAGGTTTGATTCAAGTAAGATGTATTTTTTTTGTAAGATCCTTCTTATTTAAAAAAATACACACAAAATCCTGTACCTTCAAACATAGGAGAGACCATAACAGCAGAAAAATTCCAAGTTTGTCTTACCTGCAAGTTTTGAGCCAGGAGACAAGGGTCTCTATCCGTTCTTTTTCCCAAATAATGCTCTTGATTGCTTCTGTCTTTGATTGTTACAGTTGCTATCACGCAGTTCTTTTTCTCATAATCATACATACAGATGCAATAAGTCATGCCTTCACCTTTGTTTTAGAGGCAGATCTTAGTCAGCTCCAGCCTATGCTGTTTGGTATTATGATTCAGTTAGTCTGATATAACAAAATACTCCGTGCTTGCTTAGCCACAGAAATGAGCTGTGGTGTGTGACTTGTTGCAACTCTCAGGCAGCGAAGATTAGCTTAAGCCACTTTCATCTAACCTCTACGCTAGCAAGAGCAGGCAAGGTCAGTTATTGTGACTCGGCTGATATGCAGGAACTCGGTCACATGCCTGAGCTCTTGATCTGTTTACTGATCAGCTTTCTTTTGTTGTTTTCTGGTGTTTGCTAAAATGTGACTTCATAGAGGATGAATGATGCTTTTTGTGGAGATTAAAGAAGAGTGGGCAACAGTATAACTGAGTCTTTGCCGACACACATCTTAAAATTATCTTAAGGGTCAGCCTGCAAGCAGTCACTAAGATCTATTGCAAAAAAACCCCACCCCAACAACCCAACCCCAAAACCCAAGCCAACAACAGAAAAAAGCAGCAGGTCCCTATCTCTAATGATTGTCTTGGATCCAGTAGCTGATAACCTATATGTGTGTACCGTAGCATGCATAGCTTGGAAATTATGAGTAATTGGCCATGATTGACATATGCAACAGGACCTCCTAGATTTACAGATTCCCTGGGGGCAGGTAGCCTGTTTCTACACAATACAGGTTTCCTGTCAAAGAGCCCTTCTTGGCTCTTTCTGTAGTCTGACTTTTAGCCATTTCCCTGTTCCCTTCGTTCCTCTCTCTGCCTTCAGAGGTAAACGTTATTGACATATGCAACAGGACCTCCTAGATTTACAGATTCCCTGGGGGCAGGTAGCCTGTTTCTACACAATACAGGTTTCCTGTCAAAGAGCCCTTCTTGGCTCTTTCTGTAGTCTGACTTTTAGCCATTTCCCTGTTCCCTTCGTTCCTCTCTCTGCCTTCAGAGGTAAACGTGTTTTTCTGAAACTTGATCTAGCACCTAAGACCTATTTTGTCTATCTGCCAGACTGCAGGTTTTCAGCAATTCTTCACTTGTAGGGTTTTTTTTAGGCTAATGTGTCTCCTCTCTCTGCCCTGGCTTTGAGCTGTAAGCCTAATTTTTAGATGACGGCCCACATCCTGGTCACTATACTTTCATTAGATTTTAGAAGTAACCAGAAGAATGTCTCCTGATATGTCTTTATTTTTTAAATTAACTGGCATAGGGATCTAAAGTCTCATATCCTAAAACCTGACTACAGCCATGTTTATTAATTTTCCAGTGTATTGCCTGTAAATTTAAAGCTAATTTCAAGAAAGAAAGTCAATACAAGATGATGAATATTTGAATTCATGGCAGATTTTATGTAAACTTGAAAGTATTGCTGCGGGATGATAAATAGTATCAGCCGCTTTAAAATTCTCCTCTCTCTTTTATGGCCAAACCAAATCATCTTGCCCTCTTCACTCAAATCGAGATACATGTCTAGCGTACTTCATGGTCTCTGCATAGATGGATGGATCTTAGCACAAACTAAAGTCTCAGGTTATATCTCTACAGTTGAAGGTAAACAAATCCAAACCAAGTCTTCACTGTGAGCTGCCTGTATATACCTTTCCAGTTATAAAGAATGTCTCTCTGATTTCCTGAATCATACATTTCCTGCCCCCCCGACTTGTACCATTCTGGGAGAAGAACTGGACTACAACTTGGGGGTAGAAGCTGTACAGCTTTCATGTACCTTTATACCCCATTGGGACTGGAGCTGGTAGGGAACCAAGGTAAGTACCAGCATGGGCCCTCTCAGAAGGGTTGTTTTCAGCTTGATCATAGTGCCACAGCTGCAGGAGTTTTGGTTGATTCTGAGAGAACCTGTGTTTCACTGCAAATGATCTCTAAATCCTGCTTGCAGCTATATAAGCCCCTAAATAAGCTTAGCTCTGTTTAAAAACTAAAACCATCTCTAGTCTTTGCTGACACACATCTTAAAATTATCTTAAGGGTCAGCCTGCAAGCAGTCACTAAGATCTATTGCAAAAAAACCCCACCCCAACAACCCAACCCCAAAACCCAAGCCAACAACAGAAAAAAGCAGCAGGTCCCTATCTCTAATGATTGTCTTGGATCCAGTAGCTGATAACCTATATGTGTGTACCGTAGCATGCATAGCTTGGAAATTATGAGTAATTGGCCATGATTGACATATGCAACAGGACCTCCTAGATTTACAGATTCCCTGGGGGCAGGTAGCCTGTTTCTACACAATACAGGTTTCCTGTCAAAGAGCCCTTCTTGGCTCTTTCTGTAGTCTGACTTTTAGCCATCTCCCTGTTCCCTTCGTTCCTCTCTCCGCCTTCAGAGGTAAACGTTGTGTTTTTCTGAAACTTGATCTAGCACCTAAGACCTATTTTGTCTATCTGCCAGACTGCAGGTTTTCAGCAATTCTTCACTTGTAGGGTTTTTTTTAGGCTAATGTGTCTCCTCTCTCTGCCCTGGCTTTGAGCTGTAAGCCTAATTTTTAGATGACGGCCCACATCCTGGTCACTATACTTTCATTAGATTTTAGAAGTAACCAGAAGAATGTCTCCTGATATGTCTTTATTTTTTAAATTAACTGGCATAGGGATCTAAAGTCTCATATCCTAAAACCTGACTACAGCCATGTTTATTAATTTTCCAGTGTATTGCCTGTAAATTTAAAGCTAATTTCAAGAAAGAAAGTCAATACAAGATGATGAATATTTGAATTCATGGCAGATTTTATGTAAACTTGAAAGTATTGCTGGGGGATGATAAATAGTATCAGCCGCTTTAAAATTCTCCTCTCTCTTTTATGGCCAAACCAAATCATCTTGCCCTCTTCACTCAAATCGAGATACATGTCTAGCGTACTTCATGGTCTCTGCATAGATGGATGGATCTTAGCACAAACTAAAGTCTCAGGTTATATCTCTACAGTTGAAGGTAAACAAATCCAAACCAAGTCTTCACTGTGAGCTGCCTGTATATACCTTTCCAGTTATAAAGAATGTCTCTCTGATTTCCTGAATCATACATTTCCTGCCCCCCCGACTTGTACCATTCTGGGAGAAGAACTGGACTACAACTTGGGGGTAGAAGCTGTACAGCTTTCATGTACCTTTATACCCCATTGGGACTGGAGCTGGTAGGGAACCAAGGTAAGTACCAGCATGGGCCCTCTCAGAAGGGTTGTTTTCAGCTTGATCATAGTGCCACAGCTGCAGGAGTTTTGGTTGATTCTGAGAGAACCTGTGTTTCACTGCAAATGATCTCTAAATCCTGCTTGCAGCTATATAAGCCCCTAAATAAGCTTAGCTCTGTTTAAAAACTAAAACCATCTCTTCTGTGCTTTACCATAATTTCCATTAGTCCAAATAAAAACAGAACTTACAATGGAAAAAGTTATTTATGAGTACTGTGAATTTTGACACTTGGGCAGTTAGCAAGCCTTTTCAGGTAATTTGCAGTAATTTATTGCAGATGTATACGTCACTGTGTGTTATCATAACTTACTATTTTATTCTCTGCAGCTTCCTAATGTGAACTGTCTTTGACTTGTTATGTTAATAAATACTTAGGATTTTCTGTCTCCCAAAAAAGTCCTCTCTGAACAGGGAGTAATTATGGTCAGTCATCTTTTTTGTGGCTCTGATATTTGTTTTAGCAGAAGTGCTCTGCTCTTGTTATGGAACTAGATTTCTTTGCATGTTTATAATCATGATCCTAATTTTTTCATAAATATGAATTTATGTCAAACCAAAAGAAGTACCTCAGCATCAAAAACTTGCTGGTATGATAATGACTGTATTCCTGTCATAACTGTAGCTAAAGACAGTGGTTTTCTGCATCCAGACCTGAATTGTGACTCATAGGTTCAGCCTGAGAAATGTTTCACTTTTTGCTATTGTAAACGATTTTTTTCCCTGCTGTTAAGATCTGTTGTGTGCTTTTTAGCTGATATAGTCGGAAAAAGGTTTACTACTTTTAGGCTCCTTTAAAAAACACAGCTGTATTGTTTGGTCTTAAAGCCTAGTTCACCATTCATAGAGAACCTAAAATGCTGACTTTGTTCAGTACGATTGTACACAGATGAAATATTTGTTTCCCTGAAGTAATGGAATGAATAAGGATATGAATTTAGCTTCTCCTTTGTCTTGCTTGTGCATTGTCAGGTATCAGGATTCTATTTCTGTGAACATACCACATTTCTTTTTAAAAAGTATTCATATCTTGTTTATGAACATTCCTTATTGTTTTTCTTGGATAGTCAGTCATGTAATGATGTAGTTCCTCACTAAACAGTCAAACGAATTCTTTTAGCATAGACACAAACCAGGGTGAATTTAAAATGTGATTTTTATGAATACTAATACTTATAGTGTTGAAGTTAATTTGACATTGTGAGTAATATCAGATAAATATCATGACAGCAAATGTTAATATAAATATTTCACCAAAAAGTTTGCTTTAGCTGGAAGGATATGACAAGCAGCACCTTCCTTGCCTTATAGCTCCGTTAGAGGGAGTCACTAAAATCATAGCTAGTAAAATCAACTGCAACTTAATTGTGCCACCTGGATGTCAGTGCTGTGCTATGTCTGATAAACCTATCGAGGTTTATGTTGCAGGAGTAGCTGGATGGTTGTGGGTGGGGAGAACTCAAATGTTTTCATTTAAAAAAATGAGATTTCTTGAAGAAAAAGGAGGTGCTTTGTTTCAGGTTATGAAATAAGCTTAAGACACATGATTTTATGGTTCTGATTTCACCTGGAAAACTACAATGGCATATATGAATTGTTTTCTATTTGTGCAGTTGTGTGCCCTTATTTTTTTCCTGTTTATGTGCACTTGTACATGTCAAAACATAAACATACAAGTATATGACCATTGCCAGCATATTTTAAATTGCTTAGATAGAAAAAGTGTACATCCTTTATATCTATTGGTTAGTAAAAAATAACATTGTTTTCAGTACAAATTTGATAAGAAAAATATTTATTCAAAGTATGTATCATGTAAGTTATGGTATTAGTAAGTTGGGGAATGAATGATATTTATTGACATTTGATAAGAAATTATTTGTTGACAAGACCGACTAGGAACGTAGTTGTTTCAAATGTGCAACAAGGATGGGAATGTGTTATTTTTCTTACGATACTAATGCCATGAAAAGAAAAGGATGCAGGATAGTCTGGAGGCTGTTTCAGTTTGTCTACATGCAAGTCCTGTAAACTTAGAGCAATACATTTTGACTTTACTGCTATCATTAATCCTGCAAGTTTATGTTTGCATTTTGTGGCCAAACAATTGAATAGGAAATGCATTTTTTCTGGATGTAGTCACTAGCTTCCAAAATGGTGGAGAAAACAAGCAATTCATAGCATTCAGCAAAATTGCTTCTGCTAAAAAGATTACTGAAATAGAATTTTTTGAGATCCTGATAGGAGATATCCACAGTGATATGAGTTCTGCACACACTTCAGAGCTGATTGCCTCTGGGACTGAAATATCTGATTTCAGATGGTTCCCTCAGTTTTCTGGATCCATATAGAGAAGAGCTAAGGCTTTAAATTGGGTTTTGCACCTATTCTAAAGAAAACCCTTTCTGTCAGAGTTGTTTTTACCAACTGCACATGTGGCACTGGAAAGCTGGCGTTAAATCAGCATGCATCTTGCAGACACATTAAAATTGCTTTTGGAAAAATACAGTGTAAGCATAAAGCCAAAGTAAATCTTTGTAGCTCTTAGGAGAGCTACAGGGAGAGCCATCCATCCACATGGCACAGTATCGATTTTGAATTGAGTATGTACACAGGAAATTACATTGACACTTTATCTTCTAATCCTCAGTTGAAGTAAATGGGCAGTGATAGTGCAAGCAGTATAAGCCTGGGCCTCTAAAAGAAAAAACAATTGCATGTATGTGTTGTTTAAGTGAAATATTCTGATAAATATACTCATAAACACGTGTTGTTTAAATTAAATATTCTGATAAAACTGTATTTAAAAACCCACAAAAGTGCTTAATTCTTCCTGGATATTTGTTAATGGTTACAGATAGATTCAGGCATTACAAGGGTTCAGAAACAAAGTACAAAGAGTAAGATCAGTGCTGGTCCCAAAAATGCTCTAAAGATTATTACTTATCAAATAGTACCCAGATAACAGATAAACATGTAAGAAGTTTATGATCTAACTCATTGCATTAGCAATTAGTGTTCATATGTTGGATTCTTTCCTTTTCCAGCTAATTAAGAATAAGAAAATTATGATTAACTTTGAGGTCACAGAACAATCTAGTGTAATGATCCTCTATTTAAATGACTATTACTTGCACAACCTAATAAAAATATTGTTTCTAACCTGATGTATCACAAACGCTGGACAAGGAACCCAGGTAAGAGTTATAAATTGATCTGTTTTTCAGTGGTTTTATACCAATCACATTTTTATACCAATCATATTTCAAAGCAAGTGAACACAACATCAAATCACACAGACTGAGTATCCCATGTACAAATACAGAAAGGTTGGTCTAGTCAAGTGATTTTTCTCAGCTTTGGAGCTTCACTGGTTTTCAAGAGGGGCACAGATTCTTAGAGAGCAAACAGACACCTGTCAGTATGCTAATTTTTCTCAGTTAACTTCCCAGGATGGCTTAGATAGTGCCCAGAGACCACTCCTCCTCTCTGCTGGTAACTACTGTTGTGATCAACCACCTGTCAAAGTGCAAGATTACCAAACCTATATTGTTCCCGACAGAGGAAATTGCGAGTCTGCTGTCACTGAAGGTTTCTAAAATAAAAAGGTCTGTGCCAAGGTTCACTGGCCTTGTAGTCAGAGAATATTCTGATATCTAACCTGACTGCAGTTTGAATTATTTCTGTCTATCAGAGATATGGAGGACAGATGCTTCTCTTCTGCTTTCCGATAGCTATTTACATATTTGAAGCTTGGGGTTTTTTGTAATTGTGCACTTGATCATTCCTGCCTAAGTACAGTTCTTTCCTCTTGTCCTTACTGAATTACATCCCAGATCTTTCTGACCATTTTCCAGGCTAATTTTGGTAGAAATGAGTAGGCCAAAAATTCAGTCCTTAACAACAACTAGACTTGGAAAGAGTTGGTTTAGCTCACAGCAAACAGCACTGAGGTAGCAGGAACTGGACATGATAGTTGGACGGTAGAGACAGCAAACAACGGTTTGCAGCAAAAAACTGGGCCTCTGCTCGGCCTGTGTTCATTAGGAATCTCATTGTCCTCTTCATGAAAATGGTTAAGAGGATTATTTCTACAGTGTGTACCAATTCCAAGTCTTTGAGCTCACAGTTTGAGAAAACTTACAGGCTGAAAATGACTACAGATCTGATAAAGTCAGGACTGATAGTATAACTTTCTATGGCTATGTCTTTTGTTTTGAATTCATATTAATGGTAAAAATACAGTTTAAACAGCACTGGAAACTCCTTTTGTTAAATAACCTCCATACTCTGTGTAGGTACTTCTGACCTTGGGTAGG
>NW_008824186.1:1132029-1134357 GCF_000699105.1 Pygoscelis adeliae
AATTCAGTTTAGGAAAACTCCCTGTGTGATTTGCTAATTCTCATGCAGGGTCAGTTATTCAGTATTATCCCTTAGAACATGAGCAACTATTAGCAACGTTTTGTTTTTCTAAATGCCCTGTCTAGTTGCAGTAATGACAACATAGAATTTTATGGCACATTTGATAGAAAAGGTCAACTTCTTCACTGACAGACATTTTAGATACCCCTTTTAGTATGAACAAGGCTTCATGGGATGTACATAAGAGCAAAATTTGGCCTCCCTTCCAAATCCACTTTCCAAAGTATTCATGCCAATACTGCCCAGTTTTTGAGATCCAGATGAGCCCACTTTTAAACAAAGACAGACAAGAAGACATTAGGATTCTTGTAGAGACATGCAAGCGTAGCATGATGGAGAGACAACAGAAGTTAGAAACTTTCAGTTATACCAGCAGGCTTTGGATTAGGCCCTAAATAGAAATAAATGGGTGAAAATGTCATCGTGAAGAAATCTGCACATCAATCAAGCTGTTTAGGAGAGAAACAAATGGTATGGGCAGAGTTCTTACCGATACAATGCAACATAAGCAGCGACCGTCATAGTCTATCAATGAATACTGAAATCCATTACTCGCTCTAAGCGATGCCAAGTAGCGTGCCAATTCTCCGGCAAGAAATCACCCTACTGTCATTCCCCAGCACATATTACTGCCTTGCCTGCACGCTGGAGTTCCTCTACATCTGTAAATGGAGCTTGTTTGCACTTTTGTTTGGTTTTCTGTAACTGCACTCCTTGGACTGTATATTCCTTTTTCTGGGTTTAGGGCTCACTATAGCACAAGCATAATAAAACAAGTGTTATCTTCTTATATGCAATGCAAACACATGAAAAGTTCAAATAACTTAAAGAGCCACAGGTCCCAATTTTTGCCTTCAGGAGGAGCTATTTCTTCAGTATTAGGAGAGCTGTACCTTAATGGTTTAGGTTCTGCAGTTTCTTTTCGAAGCTTCCATGCATGTCTTTGCAGCAGTGTCCTCTGACTGGTGACAAGCACACAGGGTGGGAAGCAGCACATGGGGAAAAACATGCACGGTTACATAGCAGGATGACAGTAAGCATGTAGTAGTTGCATTGCTTAGTGATAAAGCCATCCGTAATAAACATGTTGTGTGTGTTTTTCTTAAATGGTGGCTGCTTGCATGAATGCTAAAAGGGGCTGTCACCCTCCAGGTCCAGGCAGATATAAATGAAGAAGAAAAAGAGAAAGGAAGATTATTTTCTGAGGAACGAGCATATGTCTGATGGGCACTGTACAAATAAACCTAGTTATAATGGCATAATTCACACCATGCTCCTAGCATCAAGCTCTGCTACACTAGTAAAGCAGTTGCTTTTAGCATACTGCACACAAGTCCACAGATCCCACAAAACAAGAAAGCACACTGTTGTCAGGAAGCTTAGATTCATCATACAGGGGTCAGTATATCAGAGAGGGCTGAAAACCCTCCTGTCTATGACAATTCCAGTTCCTTCAAGCGCAAACAGGACATAATCCTTGTAGATTATCCTGACCTGAGCCAGCCCTCTGCAGAAGAGCTGGCAGAAAGAATGGAGGGCATGGAAGATGAAACCCTGCTCTCTGATCTCATCATGGGAAGGGGCAGTCATGGTTTAACGCAGAAAAAGGACGAGGTAACTGGCGTCAGTGAAGAGAGGGACCTTTATCACAGCCAAAGCATTGAGGAGTGCTGCTGTTGTTATGAGGATGATGATCCTGCTGTCATAGCAGAGAACACTGGATTCCACTCTGAGAGCTGCAGTGAAGCAGAAAAGCCAACCCAAGAGGACCTGTCTGTAGAGTCAGAAAATGAAAATGCAGCACTGAAAAATCAAAAAACCAGTGATTCAGATGAAACAGGCACATGGAGAAAGCGCAACACGAAAGGACTTGAGTAATAAGGACAATAGTGGATGTTACCTAGATGGTGAAGGTAAAGGTCATAAACTGCCATTTGTGTGGTTTTTGTTCCCGATGAAGACTTCTCTGTGTTCATCTCCTTGTACCAATTTCATTCCCATGGTAACGATCAGTCATCTACCTGAACGGGATGCCAATCATCATCCGGGGGAGCCCAGGCACGGGATGAGGAGGAGGCTGGAGCCCAGGCACATGAGGGGAGGTGGAGGGCAGTCCCTGTGCCCAAGGGGCAGCAGCAGGGCACAGGGGAGCGATCCCCAGGAAAGGGGCCCTCAGCCCCCCTGTCCCTCCCCCTTCTCCCACATGAGGCCACCTTTCAGGCCACAGGCCCCCAACTCCCAGAACAGCCATATTTCGCCACGTGCGTT
>NW_008824186.1:1136620-1153965 GCF_000699105.1 Pygoscelis adeliae
AAAATGATCAGGGGGATGGAACACCTCTCCTATGAAGAAAGGCTGAGAGAGTTGGGGTTGTTCAGCTTAGAGAAGAGAAGGCTCTGGGGAGACCTTATTGTGGCCTTTCAATACTTAATGGGCACTTATAAGAAAGATGGGGACAGACTCTTTAATAGGGCCTGTAGCAAAAGGACAAGGGGTAATGGTTTTAAACTAAAAGAGGGTAGATTCAGACTAGATAGAAGGAAGAAATTTTTGATGCTGAGGGTGGTGAAACACTGGCACAGGTTGCCCAGAGAGGTGGTTGTAGATGCCCCATCCCTAGAAACATTCAAGGTCAGGTTGGACGGGGCTCTGAGCAACCTGCTCTAGTTGAAGATGTCCCTGCCCACGGCAGGGGGGTTGGACTAGATGACCTTTAAAGGTCCCTTCCAACACAAAACAATCTATGATTCTATGCAATTCATGAAAGAAAAGTCTTCAGCAATACTGAGCAGAAAGACAGTGCCTCTGGCATGAATCAGTAAAGGGAGAGATACATGTTTGCACTGGTCTTATGCTCTTCCATATGTAGTCTTTCTTGGTACCTCTTTAAGATTGGCTATTGGGTTGGATAACTCTCTGGTTGATTAAATAAGGCTACTCTTACATTCTTATGCTGGACAGGACAAAAATCAATGGCGTTGCATTGCAGCAAGGAAAACTGAAGTTATGCTTTAGAAAAATGTTACAGTGTCTGGCTTGTGAATTGATGGAGTAAATTCCCTGGGAAAGTTGTGGAGTCCCTGTGATTAAAGTCTTTAAAGAATAATAACGATGCCTCCTTCTATCCTTATTCTCTTTTGATTGTACATAAATAGTTTTCCAACAAATCAGTATCAGGATTAACATCTGGGAATTCCAGCTCTTCAAATTGTTTGATTGTTCATACACATTTTTGAAACTAGAAGGCTTGAAAATTTGCCCCTCCTTGTAACTGAACCTCAATTTTGAGATTTGTGAAAACTTTATTATTCTATTTTCTTGTTGTCATTTCTTTTGCATTTTGTACAATATGAAATAATCTAGTGAAGCTCATCCATACAAAACGTTCTCCTTTTATCAAAACTAGGCAGTACCTTTAATTCATTACGAAGCTTGGATTTCCAAGGCAGCAAGGTTCAGAGAGGACCCTGCCTGAACTTTTGAGGATTGCTTATTGAAATCTCTACATGGCATAATAATGTAGGCTTTCTCTGTTGTGTAATTGTGTGGTGCATTACATATTCCAAGAATGCCTTTTCTAAAGAGCAGACTCAATCCATATTTACATCAAAAGCCTTTATTTGTTAAGTAAAGAAAATTACACATCCTTCTGCAGTAAAAGATCTCAAAGCATTCCAAAGGTGGCTAATACCATTTTGTATTTCTGTGTTTGTAATTTTACAGATGAGGGATAAAAGGCCAAATAGTTGAATCTGCCTTTGACCCATGGTCACACAGGAAATCAGTGCCAGCGCACCTTACTTTCAGCCTGAGAATGTCTTTAACTGTGCTTCCTATGGCTTCTGTAACACAGAAGTAATGCTATAGTCATTAAGGCTGCTTAGAATGATATGGTTTCTTTTGCTAAAAGCAGAGTAGCACTGTTGTGTTGCAACTCAGCAGTCCATACACTCTTAGTTGTATTCTGGAACTCCTTTTCAAAATCATTCCCTGATGTTTGGCTGTTCTGTTGAAGCTATTTTTAAACAGAACAACAGCTCTTTCAGTGTAAAGAACAAAATGGGCTTTCTGTAGAAACAACTGTGGATTGCTTTTCAAGCATCATTTTTTGTGGGTTTTTTTTTTTTTTGGTTATTAAACAGAAATGCAGCTGTCATTAAAATCCAAAACCTACAGCTAGTACCTGTATTTCACAAGTAAAAGTCTAGGGTTTGTTTGGTTTTTTTTAATATTATTTTTGAAATGAAAATGTGTTTGTATTTACCTAGAGTTTATCTGTTACTCACAAAAACCAGGGCTGACCAGTGGCATGCCCTCACTTGCACTATTGTGCTCATCACGGCCACCTTTTCTGTACAGGTATTTTGCTGGAGTCAGAGGATAGGATAAGAAAAATTCCGCTATGAGCAATGGAAGTGATTTGAAGTATTGAGAAAACGCCTCACAACCAGATGCTGAAAGAGGACTAATAAGAAAGGAAACAATTAGAGAGTGATATGTGAAACATTTAAAAATAGTGTACGGTACAGAACAGATCATGTAGGAACACACAAGCAGTGACACTGAAAAAAATTGAAAGGTGGCAAATTGAAGCTGATAAAAGTGAATATTTAGCTGTAGCTAATGTATTAGCAAGATCAAAAGTGGACTGTACAGCTATATGGATAATAAAAATGTGGAAATTTTGTGGAAATAGTCTAGAAGTTCAATGATTAGGATTAGCCTTGGTGTAATGTACAAGAACGATATGTTAAAAATAAACCATGTTTGTGAGGATGTATACTCTTATGCTTTGTGATATAATAAACCTCTCCTGTTAAAACTTTACAGATAATTTCTCTGGAAGCATGTTATTTTATAGTGCTTACAGGAAGGCTTCCTACAGTGAGCTTCAGGGTAGTGAAGGTTATCAGGTAATATATATTGGACAGGAAGGATTTCTGATTTGATTTCCATGGCACTGAAGCAGAATACATAGTTTTGATAGGAAAAGAACATGTCAGAGAGAGATTCTTATTTTTTTTAATTAACCTTAGTCTTGATAAGACTAATTTGTGTGTGTGTGTTCTCCATGTGTGGTATTTAGTCATCATGTAATTCATATTAATGGCGTCTTTACATATTCTTAATTGGACATTAGTTTAAGGTCACTGGGGTATGTAAGCCTAAATTTATGTAAAATGGATTGTAAAGTTGTAACAGATGGGAGCAATGTAATTTTAATACACTTTAATGACCACGTTGACATGGGACTGCTAGCTTTTAAGTGTATTTGAAAAGTTGCTGAAGATTCTAAACTTTTTGCTTTGTGTGAAGCTTGTAAATGATCTGAGATCCATCACCCCAGGCAAAGAGTTGCTTTTCTTTAGGATTGTAATGTATAGTGGAATGACTACCCTGACGTTTTGGAAAATGCAATACTGGGATTTCATAAGTATTTACAGCATCCAAAACATCATAAACACATTGTATGCGAGAGGTGCCTCCACTAGGAAAGTTGTACACAACATAGAGTGTGTTGCATGCCATGAAAGCTGCTTCAGCATCCTTGCTATTGCATGATGTGTCCCAAGTGTGCTCTACTGCCATGGTTATGTGGTTGATTTTAGTAATGACAATGTTTCCTCCAGTCTCTGGTTCTGCATGGATTGCCCAGAGCCCTTGCTCATCAATGGCAAGATCTATTTTTGTAGATGGAGAAAGCTGATAGGCAGGAATCCTTCCAGCCCCTGGCAGTAGCATTTGGTCAATTATATTTCTTTTCTGGATATTAAATTTAATTATCTCATTTAAGGAGCCATATCTGTGATAGAACAGGAAACCCTGATATATGACGTGGCCAGTTCCTTCCCAGGCAAATGGCAAGGTGACTCTGCGAGCTTTTAGTGTATGATTGCTTTCCATGAATGTCATGATATTTGCAAATTCCAAAATAACATTATTTACAGAACCATTTAATAAATAAATCTTTGTATGCTTTTTGCCAGGATCTTTCATCCAACAGCCATGCTTATCTCCAGTCTTCTTAACTATCTTCAGGGATTTAATACCTGCAAGCATGTGGTCACAACCTGCAAGGAAACACGCAAAGACAAAAAAAAAAATTAGAGTATCTGTGAATTTTCTAGTTTCCTTTCTTTGAATTACTTAGTTTCCTTTTAATCCAACTATAAGGCCAGGCTCGATATATCAGTAAAGGTATCAGCAGCGTGGCTATGGTAAGTAGTGTTGAAGCTAATTTTATGTGACATATTCAGCATCTCATGCTAAGGAAACTGCATATCTTCAGCTACACATAGTGTGTTGTTTTCTGCTCTATTAGACCAGTGTTATCCAAAAGGGATTCTATTTGTGTACCTGAGAGGAGACCGAGAGCACAGTTAGTGATTCTCTGATTATTCTTGTCAGTTCTTTTACAGGGCTGTCATTTTTACTTCAGAGAAGTGACTTCTGTTTTAGATCAACACAGTAAAATAATCAAATTTATTTCTTACTGAAGGCATACAAATTAAAATCCATTTTCCTGATGTGCCATGTGTATAGTATTTTTGTTTCAGGAATTCTCTTATCCTCTGTTAGCCTCTTTTTTTTGCATTTATAATATGAAGACAAATAAAAATGGATCATCATAACAGAAAGCCAAAACCCTGGGTTATCTTCTGATTTCCCTTCCCAACACTTGCAGCACAAAGGAACTAGAACAAATATATGGATCACAAAATCGGGAATGCCCATAGATTAAGGTGGTCTTTAAATGAACTGGTATGATGTCTGTGTTATCAATTCTTATGCAAGAAGTATGGCTGGTGGAATTACATAGTTGTTTACCTCACTGTAGGGATAAAATTGGCACCAGCAGAGAGTGAGTCATAGTTTTGGCTTCATTACATTTTGTATGCACTTTGCACAGATGTTTAAGACCAAAAACTACCAAGCTTGTGAAGACTCGGGCATTTAGACGCTAAGATCTTTATCAAGTACCATCCCTTCCAGGAAAAACTCTACTGCAAAGCATACTAACAAGCTTGTTTATCAAAGGCACTCATAAATTACAAGATACACTGTTTGAAGTTTAAAGAATTGCCTTTAGTGAAGTGCAGCCATTTTAGTAAACAGAACAAACAAAGCCCTAAGGCAGGAAGTTCTGGCAGTAGATAAAATGGAGAAAGCAAAACCAGCCTCCCTATTTGGCCTGATGTGAACCTATTGAAGTCAGTGGCAAGATTCCAGTTGCCTGTAGAAAGCAACCTTTATGTCATTTGTGTGTACTGATACCATTTAACCAAAGCATTTGGATATTGCTGCTGCAGCATGGATTTTTTTGTTGGAAGTCCTCACTCTGGATGCACCTTCCCTGAGCAAGCCACAATAGCTTTCCCAAAACTAACATTTATTGATTAGATAGATTCTAAAAACTTAAAACTATTGAGTCAAAATACCTAGCCAGCCTTAGCAACATCTTCCTCTGCAGGAGAAATAACCAGATTACTATCTGAAATCTATGAATAGTGTCTCTCTTCTTGAGAGAAGATTTTAAACTCTCCTTGGCTTTCCTAACAGCTTGCAGGAAGACCGAGAAACTGAAACAGTGAGCAAAAAGTTTACCAAAATTTTTCCACGTTCTCCACAATGATACTTTCAAAGCCCACTGTTTCTTATCATACCCCAAATTGTGCAGAAGATAATTTCCCGTTTCCCACCCAAAGCAGGATGAGGTATCAACTACTGCATGTAAAAACAGCGTTTCTGCTTGTTATTTTCAAGTCTGCGTGAACTTGAATCAAATCCAGTAACAAGGTTGGACTTAAAAAAAACATTTTTTTGCTAGAGTTTTGGAGCAACTCAGCAAGAATAATCAGAACTTCCGGTTAATATATGATAGCGTAGAAGCAGAGCTGCTGTTTGCTAGAGTTGAGGGTCTTGCTACTTTTTCTAAGTGCTGTAAAATGTACACAGGGACTAGTTTTGCCATCGAGTTCAATGGGACAAGGATCTGACTAGTACTGACAAAAGTAAAGTTGCTGTGAACTGCTGCAATAAAATTAAAAGTAATAATTTCCAACAAGGGAAAATGGAAAGTAATTTTTCCCCTCTGAAACTCTCAGAAAGATATAATTTTCAGTGTCCTTACCACAGTCAGTTTAAAAATCCCTAAATTTTTCTGCCTCTCAAAAAAATGCCTAGTGTTCAAAAAAATCTACATATGGAGAAAAGAAATCTTGATATTTAGAGCACTCAATTGTGGTGTAGGATTAGAGCTTAGAAGCAGAATAGGTGACTGCTTCTGTTACCATCTGCCTTAATACTCTGTTGCTGGAAATGTTCAAGGAAAAAATTGTAAACTTATTTGTAAAATTAAATCAGTTAATTCTGAAGTTAGTGGAATTGTATAATTGATCATGCTAAAGATCTTTCACCTAGCTTTTTTAAAAATGGCAGTTTATATTGTTTATTTTTCATTTCTTACAACTTTTGAATGAAAATGAAACAGACTACTTCAAATACGTCTACAATATGTAATTTACATCTATAACTCAACTTTCTTAAGGTAAAGGTACTTATAATTATAAAACTTAATTTGTTTAAAAAAAGTATAGATTGTGTATATATTCTTCATAGTAGGTACCTTAACACTTAATTTTCAAATCAGAACTAAGCTTTGCTTGCAGCTAAGCCAGTGTGCTCTCTTGGTAAAGTACATGGAGGTGAGAGGGAGAGAAAGAATGACAGAGGAGGACAGTAAAACAGATGCAAACTGTAGAAGCGAATTAAGTCTTTTTACTAACTCGTGAGTTCACTTTTGAGTTGAGGTTTTGACCCCTGCCCACTCCAAAAAACAAAGACTGCCATTAATTCCTTGGCATAGGTACAATACTCTGAAATGCAGTGGCATTTTTTCTGGGACTTTGCAAAAGCATACCTTCAGAGGCTTTTTACATTACTTTATAATAAAAAGCAGCTTCCAAAGAATCTTTTTTTTTTTTTTTTAAAATCTAGTATTTACACAGCCAAAACCCCATGCAATTATCTGTGGTATTCACATAACTTGTGAAAATCTGTTACCCTTATACCAGCATACATGCATTGGCTAGGGGACTGTCTCGTTCAGATCAAAGTTCTGAGAAGTAAACTGTTCTTACTTGCATTAAGCATGAGTTTAAGTTTCTTTTTTTCTTCTGCTTCTTCAAATAGCTGCTGTTTCACCAGGTCTTCATGTACTTCTATACATGTATTAGAATCTGTGACAGATCCAAAATAGTCAATGTCCCTTTGTGCACGTTCAATTCTTGTTAGCAAATTGTCTACTTCACTTTTAACCTCAGCCTTATAATTGTTCAGTCCTGCCAGGCGTGACAGTACCATCTTTGAAAAGTCTCGGAATTCTTCCACGTAATCCAGTATGTCTTGGTTGCATTTTTCCAGCCTCTTCTTGATTTAGAACACAGGAAGAAAATACATGGATATACATGTATAGTCTGTATAGATTACAACCTCATTCATGATTACTTTAAAAACGGTGCTATTCTCTCCTTTCCAGTCCCCCTGCCCCCCATCTATTTCGAACTGATGGTCTGTTGCTGTATATCTACATGAAGAGGACATATTAGACTGGCACTAGCATTCACAGTTCTGGACAAAAATACACATTTTTTTTCTTGATATGATTACTGACAACCAGATACTTTGTTTTGCTGCCTAAAGAGGGAAAAGTGCTCTGGTAGAAATAGCCAGAGATACTTAAGGGCATATGATCCCTGATTATTTGCTTTCCAGACACGTTTCAGAACTCCTCCTGTAGGGCCACTGGTGAAACAGTCTCAAAAAGTTTTCTGCAGGAAATCTGCAAATGTGAACATTTCAAATAAATACACCTCTTCTGACCGAGACAGTATCTAGTGTGGCTATTTTTCATCCATTTAAAATGGAAAATGGAAATACTGACATCTCTATGTTTGAGAAGGTTGGGGTTTTTTGTTTTTGGTTTTTTTTTTGTCAAATTGTTTGCTGTATTTAAAAAAAGAACAGAAGTTTCTTTATACCTAGATTCAAATTATCAACATTTTTAAAAGTGAGGAAAGCTATTTCTCTGTTGTAATGTAGCCGCTTCTATAAAGATCATAGGTGGCCTGAAAATAGAAGCCCAACTGCCACTTTGGGAAGATGAGGAAATCAAGCCAATGTTTAAGCCCAAACACACAATCGTAGTAGATCTAACTGCCAGGTTGAGTGTTCGGATTTGGTGCTTTATCACAGATTTCAGGTGTTTTGTTTTAAGGTGGTGTTTGACTAGGAAATGTCTGAGTTCACTGAATGATTAGTGCAGTATGTATGTATTCCATGTAAACTTGGTGGTGGTGGTGGTTTGGTGGTTTGTTTTGCGAGGCGTGGTTTTTGTGTGCCCTCCCCCCCCGTCATTTGTACATGACCGTAAGTCCCCAGGAAGCTGTTTAATTACTTTCTACAAAAACTTTATTTTAAATGTTTTCAAGTGTTCTCTTCAATATCTGCCTCATCCTTTTTCCTGTTCTCTGGTGCCCCTTGCAACAGATTCCACAGGTGGAATTGCATCATTTTTAATGTGTGCCAAATGAACGGAAATTACCACTTGAAGTTATTCCTGTAGTGGTTAAGAAAATTTAAATCTCAGTCTACACAATGGGAACAGAATACCAGGCTAATCCTTCAGTTCTTCCTGTGTTGTGAAGTTAAGACCAGTGAGAGCTTTGTACAAAAAGGGAATGCGAGATCAGGCAAGTTAAAGCTTCTTGAAAAGTCTGCCAATGCAAGTCGGGAGCCAAGGACATGTTAATGATTTAAGATAAACTATCTATGATTACAGCATGCCAATACTGAAAAGGTATTTTGCAGTACTGGTTGTTTTTTACTGCAGAGAAAGAAGCAGGTACTGGTACTTTTATATAATTAATTGAAAGCAAATACCTATTTCAATCTCCCAGCTGTAAGGGGATTATTTCAACTACTAGTTAAAGTGCAGATACACTGCTAGTTTACACAAATGTGTCTTGAGCTACTCTTCCAGATAGGTTCATCTGTACATAGGAAAAATACCTGATAAATTTCTATCTCCTTGTTAATACCTGACAGCACTTCTGCTGGTGACAATGTGGTTATACTGTTCCCTAGCATGGACTGACAGTACTATAAACATTTGCATATTTAGCTAAATTCCCTGATGTCGTAAGAAATGCAAGTGATAACAGAATAAAAATATAACATTATGAAATTATATCCTGCAATAAATATTGATGTGGTAATTAGGAATCGTTATACTTAAAGGTTTAGCTACAATTTTACTTATTTATTTGAAAAAGCTGGAAATTTATCTTCCGGATGTTGTTTAGCATACAAACTGTTCTGTGTTCACACACATAGAAGAACATTCATACATTTTCAAACCTCTTTGCAGTTAGGCAGTATTACAGAAGGATACAGATAGCACATACCTCTAAAGATAGGAAACGCCGGTCAATGTAGTTCATCAGTGCTGCATCTTGCATCATATATTGCGCCGCTCCCATGACGCTTGTGAGGAATGGAACTAATAAAAATCGGAGTTGCAGGACTACCATTGTTGCATAAAATTTTGAAGCAAAAAGAGTAGTGAATTAATTGTATGTGTGTGTGTGCATGCGGAGGGCAATCCCAAACACTACTGCCAGTCCAGGATTAAATGAAATTTAACAATTGTCTGATGCCGCGATGTGAAAAAATAATACTAAAAATTACTAAAAAGTTAGAAATACTGAGGCTGCAAGTATTAAAAAGACTTAAAATGGCTGTTGCAGTTTATCATTAAAAAAATAAAGTTGTGGAAGAGGAACTGAATGTGTCTATTTCTAGAAGCCAGATGACTGCTTTCCAGTTTGTGATCCTGTGATCAATCCCAGATGTTCAGTACTGAGTCACATAAAGCCTGTAGGCCAAATTTCATTAAATACAAATAAAAATAATTTCTCTTCCCTCCTTTCTCCTCCCATCTGCTTTCCCGTGTGACCAACACTGTGCAGTATGTACTTGGTGTGAGTCAGCATAGATTCAAAGTGGAGCACTGGTCGTTCTTCCGCAGGAAGACCTGATGCATGTCTGTAGCTACTTCAGCCACCACAGTTGTTACTGTAAAACAATCTAAAGTAATTGTTTTCACTTCCACTATTCAGCCTATTTACAGTAGGACTGAAAACCATAGATAAAATTATGTAAAAAAAATCTTTTTCCTTCCCCTTCCTCTCTTCTCTTGCCAGTACTTTTTCAGCTAAAATCAATATCCTTAACACAGTTCTGTGTCAATTTAATGGAGTCCTTGATAGGTCTCTTCTTTCAGAGTAATAATTCTACTTAGGATGACTTAAAAATTAATAATATTTGATTTACATGAGTCTATTGCATTTGAGGCAATTTTTATTTATTCTTTTTCATAATTTCCATGACTGAATGCTTTGTCTGGAAATATACATGGCTATGCTAACATTGTATTCGCTAGGTAACCATGTGTTAGGGTGTTAGAAATCTCCCTTTGTATCTGAAGCCAAACTGGATGTCTCTGTTTCTCAGCATTCTCTACCTCTTCACTTTTTTTTTTTCCATTTTTCTTTCTCTACGGTTTTTTTCTCACATTTACACAGCTTTCCTTTCCTTTCTGACTGCCTTCTGTGTAAGCATGTGACTTGTGACAAAATTCATGAAAATGTGTCACAGCAGGCAGATTTTTACCTCCATTTGCTTGATTGTTGTGAGGTACCATTGTGTGTACTTTACAGGCAAATTTCAGAGGTGCACAGGTTAAGTATTTTTTCTTTTAATGTTGCTTTATCCTAAGAGGTGTAAACAATTTGCCAGTTTCTATTTACAGGCAAAGTCAGTGATGCACAGAGAGGCTAATACTTGGTTCTCCACTCCAGTGTCATTTCACTTTAGTCCAGAACTCCTGCCTGAGAGAATGGAAAGCTTGCCAGCTTGGATCCTTGAAAGATGATGCACTGAGAATAGACACCCTAGGAAGTGTACAGTCTTCCCTGATTATGTCCTATGGAACATCTTGACAAACTGCACTGCTTTCTTTTCCACAAAATAATCAGCTTCAACACTGGGGAAGAACACAGAAAAATGATCTCTTTTCTAACCTTCTAGAGGAACCTGGAATCCTTCAGAGTTGTTCTCCGAGTTTAGTATGTCTATCACAATAATCTAAGGTAATGATCAGGAAATGAAGACTATGGGATTCAATGGGTTAATTTCTTCATTTAATGGAGGGAGAAATCATACAGATGTGTAAAACAAAATCTATCATGGTTTGCCTGCAGTTTGGAACATCCTTGACTCAAGTTATGACTGCAAGTCCTATTTTAAGGTAATCTGAAGTAGCAACTTAACTTTATAACTTTTAATATTCTTTTTTCGTTGCAGTCTGTAGTCTGGGTTGCCCTCTAAAATAAGGCAGTAGCCTCTTTGGAGAATTTTATTGGATTATGTCAGAGCATCAGTCATAGCAGAATTCATACTGAAAGTTTTTCCTTAGAAGGGGTATTATAGGTTGTGTCTGAATTTTTGATAATCACAGACAATTCTCCAGACTTCACTAGATGGACACTACTATTTATCAGTTTCAGAGCAACCTTATTTCTGTTTGAATCCAGACCACCTAAGCAAATAAAATACCCTAAGCAAAATATTACAAACTTACTATCAAGAAAGCATACTTAAAAGTCAGGATATAGATATATAATTTCTTTCCTTCATCGTAAAACAAGGGCAAATTATCTACAAAGCAAAACATCTTGAACTGCTAAACATCCTATATAAGCTTAAGTATGCTGTATAAGAAACTGGATTTTGTAGTGTTGCTCCATCATTTCTCAGAATTACCAGCAGCTGAAAGACCAGAAGCTTCCAAGGATTTCTCTTAATGAGGCATTCCCATGCTTATTAAACCATAATGTCATGGTAAATAGCGATGATGGTCCATGTCAGATGTAGTATTCTGGGAGGGCATGCTATAGCATCTGGTTAAGAACTGAGCTTTTTTTTTTTTCATTAGTTGTTATATATTTTCCAGTTCTGTTCTGCCTAGATACATACATATATATGTTTTTTTTTTCCAGCTACATAGTAGCTGTATATGTAATAAATAAATATATGTATATATTTATGATAGTGATTTAAAGCAGGTTTGCTTGGGATGCCTGGGAAGACATTGGTCTCAGTGCAGAGGATGTTACATGCTAACAGAGCAGAAAAATTGTTCTTACCTCAAGGAACACTTTTTCCATTGTGAACTACTCCTGGAATCGGTTTCCTATTACTGCCTTGATTTGACAGACAAACCTCTAAAAGGAAACAAGTATGTTGATGTAAGTGCCTTTTCACTGTTCTTGTCCTTCTCTCTCTGGGTGAGATGGTATTCTTTTCTTGTCAATGCTGCTTCTTTGCTGCACTTATTATACCTTTTTACCATTTGATGTCTCTGTTTTGACAGCTGTTTGAGGTTTCCAAATAAAAAATAGGCATTTTCAGCTCCTCATCTGCATTTGTGGTTTTGATTTCAGATGCTGGATGGAGTTTTCTGTGTTTTAAAAGTGATGTTGAAATCCATTCAGAGTGGGTACTAGATTTGGGGAAAAAATTACATTTCTTTAAGATATTATTTCACTCTTATACCATTGCATGCTATGTTTTGTTGGTTTTTTTTTTAAGTCGGTTTCTTTCTGGCATTTCGGTTGGTAAAACCAGAGCAGTACCACAATAAGTCAGGCTCTTCGCAGTAATTTGTGGCACTCCATGGTACCTGCAAACCCTGTTACAGTCAAGGGGAATGTGTGTAAACTGTAAGTTTACTTCTTCGCAGAAACTCATTTCTCCATTACACTCATGATGGAGAAATCTTATCTATCATGAGATAGGGCCTCAGCCATGGAGACCTCAAGATTACTGTTCAAGGCACTTCCTTGCCTTGTCTGAGATGAGTCTCTCTGATTTGTTGCAGATCTCCAACTTTTCCACATCACTGCCGTAGCTTCCTGTCCGGGTCTTCCTCAGTGCTTTGACTTTCCTCCAGTCCCACTTCTTGTCGGCATGCCATCACAGGAATCATGAGACATGTTTGTTGTCCCACCAGAGCTGTAACACATAAACCACATAGACACAAGACCATTACTGGGTCTGCCCGTGCCTGTGACTCTAATGGACTCCCAGTGTGCTCTGTAAACACAGCCTGCCATTTTTCTTTCTGAGCTTTGGAAACATCTCTGACTCCCAAGCTCCCTCACACTTCTTCCTTGGCTTTTACTGAGCAACGGATGCTCTCCTAATGCCGTGCCCTATGCTATTACAACCGTGAGAAAAGTGGGAAGTCCACAGTCCTGTTGCTTAGATCTAAGTAATACATATACACATATACATCAGCCTGGCTTAAAACAGAGTTGATGATGTTTTTCATCTTTAGTTAACCTCTACATGTAAAGCAAGAATAGATAGATGAAAAGAAAACATCAGAGACATAGTTTGATTTACAGCTTTCTACATTACTGACTTTATACACACGTGCATTAGAATAACTGCTACTCAGCCTGATGCATCAGTGATACATCAGTGCCTGTGTGCCTTGTGGTTTTGCATCTCATGATCATTAATCAAATGTGTTATAGGCAAAACAAGAGGAAAAGAGATAACTATCTGAAATAATGGGATTTTGTTTGTGATGGCAATTTTGTTTAGTTTACAGTTGCCTAATTTGGTAGGTTTTGGCGCTGAGGAACCATAAGGATGTTTTATATTAATAATATATAGTGTATCATTGTCTTCTTGTGTATTTTCTAATTTTGTTCAGACTTGGGTCTACAGAATTAAGTTCCTTGTTAGTACTGGCCACTACCTGATGAGGTTGTCTAATGCTGAGATCTGTGAGGTTAGAAAATATTTTTGTCATAGTGGGAAATCAACACTTAATTCCAGTTCTGCCTTTTTTTTTTACACCACTTTCGGTTTTATATCTTAAAGAGTGATTAACATTTCTGTAAAAAAGACAAACATATGAAATAAAATTGAAGTCCTTATGTGGTGTTCAGCTATAAGAACAGTGTCGGGAGTGATACCAGTAAGGATGTAATACACTGCGATAAAAAGGAGACTTCGGTGAATTTTGGGATTCAGACAGAAGCCTCCACTAGGCGGCTCTCAAGTTCTTAGAATTGAAAGCCTAACTTCTCTGAAACACACCATTTCCTAACTCTCCGAATGAGATAAAACATTCCTTCCAGAAGGAAGCCTGGTTCAGATGGTCCAAAATGATAGACACATGAATGGAAAGCTATTAGTAAGCCAGGTGCTAGTAGGCTTTAGTAATCTGCTGCTGCAGTGACAAGCTCACAAGCGTTAGGGGTCTGCGCGCCCCAAAATGGTGAAAGCCAGTGCTTCATGGAATCAGCAAGAGCTCGGGATGTACAGTACCTGCAGGAAAAACTAATCATCTCATGAGGACTGGCTCTAAAAATGCAATCACAAAGGCAAAATGAATCCCCATTTTATTTGTACTGATTTACAGCTGGAGCTAGTTAAATCATAGAATCATAGAATAGTTTGGGTTGGAAGGCACCTTTAAAGGTCATCTAGTCCAACTCCCCTGCAATAAGCAGGGACATCTTCAACTAGATCAGGTTGCTCAGAGCCCCGTCCAGCCTGACCTTGAATGTTTCCAGGGATGAGGCATTTTCAACTGCCCTGAGCAACCTCTTCCAGTGTTTCACCACCCTCAGCGTCAAAAATTTCTTCCTTCTATCTAGTCTGAATCTACCCTCTTTAGTTTAAAACCATTACCCCTTGTCCTATTGCTACAAGCCCTATTAAAAAGTCTGTCCCCATCTTTCTTATAAGCCCCCTTTAAGTATTGAAATAATTCAGCACTTCATCTGGACACAGATCATGAAATAGTCTGACGTAAAAATCAACCATGTGTAGTTATTTTGAATGGTCTGTTTGTTTGTTGTACAACTCAGAATTACATGTTCTGTTGATCAAAGACAATTCCCTGTACCTTGGAGCTTAAATTTGTATAACCCTGAAACTAAATGTACTTTGAATTGTACAATTCAATATAAACTAATATTAAAATTTTTGCTGCTTTGGGCTTGTTTTACAGTGTGAAATCCACTCATGAATATTCTCAGTAAAATTTGTTTTGCTTGAATGTTCATGTTCATTAAACCTATTCCCAGGAGTATGGTAGTCAAAATGGCATTGTTTTAAATTCAGAGTATTTACAGGAAATGCTTATGACAATTGCCCAGCTCAGTTCAGTTGACAATGCCAATTGTGTTTTTTTGGTTATATTTATTTTTGAAACAGATATTTTAAGTGTGATGCATGACTTCTGTTTATTAAATATCATATTAAAGCTTACCACGGTGAAAACCTGGAAAGATTTTTTTAAGTTTTAAATGACTACGATGGTATGTTTTACCTTTTTTTTTTTGTTTGTTTTGGGTCCTAGACACTGACATTATAACATTTCATCATATTTCAGTGTTGTTTCATTTATTGTTGCACTGAAGAGATTAAAACTTATCAAGTAACTTTCCCTTTAAGATGACTAAATGTCACTAGCTGCTGGAAAAAATATGTTTACTGATGATGAATAATGCATACTTTTGTAGTTCATTGGCAGATATGAAGAGAGTTTTGTAACAGGGTCATGTGCTCTGAGACTACAACAGTGAATTCAGGACTCTTCAGTTATATTGTTTAAAACTAAAACTCCGACCCTACATTAAATTTCCAAGTGATTGCTGATGACATGTTCAGAGATTATGGTGATAGCTACGGTACCAGAAACTTGAGCTGAATAGAATGGAGTTGTGCTAGCAAGTGTCTAATTAAATCTACCCAAAACCTAAAAGACAGGGAAATGTCTATGAACTGGAGGAACTAGGCCAGAAAAGGCCCTGAAGGGGCCATGGAGAAGCTGATGAGGATGGTTGAGATTTGTTGTGCTGTTTTTTCCACATTACCAATAAAAATGAGTCCTATAAAGGAAGAGGGGCCAAGCCCAAACTCAAGAGTCATGCTTAAAAATAAGGGGTATTTTTAAAAAAATACTAGAATATGATTAAAGAATAAAATAGCTGTGATTATCTTTCTTGCTATTTATATATGCTTGCTCTCAGCTGAATCCTGGTCTCAAGGTAAGATTAATGAGGCCTGCTGTGTTCTCAAATTTCTACACAGGAGTCTCTTGAGATTTCTACTTCTGAAAAAGTTGGTTAAATTTTTACACTGTTCAAGCATACCTCTTGGTGAATTCAAAATTAAGAACTGCATTCAGGAATTGAGCCAAAGAGACATACTCTGACTTTAAATGGAGATCCACAGGTACAGATTTCTGTCTCTCTCTAATCTGGTATGAAAAATAAATTTCATCACTTCAATCTTTTTTTTTTTCTAATTTTTATTTCTGCCAACCTATTTATGATCTCAAAATTATCCCTGATGCATGCCAGAGAGTCTACGCAAAATAAACTATTAGTAATTATGGTGCAAAGCAGGGGGATCTGAGCTAATAAGTACAAAATAAGTATGTCACAGAAGAGCATGGTTTTTTGATGCACATTAATTTGAGCATTAGTTCAGAGAAATCTCCTGACGGACAAGCTCCATGTCAGGAGAGGGCATATCAGTTGGACCTGCAGAGTAGTCAGCTGTACAACTTTTAAAATTGACATTTTTCAAAGCCTCCTCATGTCAAGACACTTTCATATTTTCATTTAATGTAGGCTTCATATTATGCTGCACCCAATCTCTGAAAATGAATAAAAAATAAGACACTCACAAAAGTCTCCAGATTAGAAATAGTATCTTCCAAACTAACAGAGAGTGAACTCTAAGCATGACACATGCAAGAAATGGATTTTGTGGCCTTTATTCTCTCTCTAAGGTTAGAGCTGTCACATTTGAAAGTCAGTGTATTAGATGAGGTGGTCCTAGTGCCAGTTCATGATGAATAATAAAGCACATGCACTATGCTGATTGAAAAGGACATAAACATGTTAAGCTGTCATGAAGAATAGATAACCATTTCTTTAATTCTTCTTTAGAAGTCAGCCTGCTGTTTAGCAGTGCTATCATTGTTATACTGAATACATTCCTCAAGCTTTGTTGTATCACCAAAATTATCTCCATCCAGGAAAAAGGTCACATATGTCTGTGCACAGCATATAACATTCTGCAATGTTGTATCAAATGGGTTTGATCTGTTCCCTTTGACCTGTCAGGGCTCAGGGCACACTGAATTTGTATGGTTTGAAATACAAGTTTCTGCTGAAGACAATTCAGTCTTGTCATAAAAATATGCAACTCATAGAGTCTTTTCTTAGGAAAAAAGCAGAACACTTGTCTTAAGAGGAAGGGCGAAAAGGACTGAATCCATTCAATAATACATAATATGTGGTAAAATTTTCCATCTCTCTAGCCCTCAGTTGGCCGGGCAATCAGAAACTGTTTCTATTAACTGATTAAAATAGAAATTCAGTGCCACCATTGTGGCCTTTTACTGGGTTGTAGGGGAAAAAAAAAAGCTGTTTTGCCCTGCAAGCTATCCAGCCTGGCTCTGTTTGTTTCTCTGAGTAGATAGGGCATGACTAACTTGTCCA